>NW_027516547.1:0-57060 GCF_048772815.1 Callospermophilus lateralis | reverse complement strand
TCAGCAAACATTTTTTCACCAAATCTTGATGATACTTGGTGGTAATGATCAGTTCACTAAGCCCACTTGGCTGCCCAACTTTCACTCTTCTAGGTTCAAGCGTTCGTTTCCAGTAACAGTTTGAATTTTTAGGTTTCACTCTGTTTTCTGCTATATAGATAGATGTCTTTGAAACTCTAAATCAAACACGGTTTGTGCTAGCTCCGTGAAACTTGACAAAATGAAGTAGTTCTAAGTTCTATCTCTATGGTTTGTTTCCTCTTGAAGTACCCCATGCAGAGACTGGCGAAGAACACTTTCGTTTGAAAGGGGTTGCCAAGCTTCCAAAAAACTACTCGTTTGCTGAAATCTCAGCAAACATTTTTTCACCAAATCTTGATGATACTTGGTGGTAATGATCAGTTCACTAAGCCCACTTGGCTGCCCAATTTTCACTCTTCTAGGTTCAAGCGTTCGTTTCCAGTAAAACTTTGAAATTTTAGGTTTCACTCTGTTTTCTGCTATATAGATAGATGTGTTTGAAACTCTAAATCAAACACGGTTTGTGCTAGCTCCGTGAAACTTGACAAAATGAAGTAGTTCTAAGTTCTATCTCTATGGTTTGTTTCCTCTTGAAGTACCCCATGCAGAGACTGGCGAAAAACACTTTCGTTTGAAAGGGGTTGCCAAGCTTCCAAAAAACTACTAGTTTGCTGAAATATCAGCAAACATTTTTTCACCAAATCTTGATGATACTTGCTGGTAATGATCAGTTCACTAATCCCACTTGGCTGCCCAACTTTCACTCTTCTAGGTTCAAGCGTTCGTTTCCAGTAACAGTTTGAATTTTTTGGTTTCACTCTGTTTTCTGTTATATAGATAGATGTGTTTGAAACTCTAAATCAAACACGGTTTGTGCTAGCTCCTTGAAACTTGACAAAATGAAGTAGTTCTAAGTTCTATCTCTATGGTTTGTTTCTTCTTGAAGTACCCCATGCAGAGACTGGAGAAAAACACTTTCGTTTGAAAGGGGTTGCCAAGCTTCCAAAAAACTACTAGTTTGCTGAAAACTCAGCAAATATTTTTTCACCAAATCTTGATGATACTTGGTGGTAATGATCAGTTCACTAATCCCACTTGGCTGCCCAACTTTCACTCTTCTAGGTTCAAGCGTTCGTTTCCAGTAACAGTTTGAATTTTTAGGTTTCACTTTGTTTTCTGCTATATAGATAGATGTCTTTGAAACTCTAAATCAAACACGGTTTGTGCTAGCTCCGTGAAACTTGACAAAATGAAGTAGTCCTAAGTTCTATCTCTATGGTTTGTTTCCTCTTGAAGTACCGCATGCAGAGACTGGCGAAAAACACTTTCGTTTGAAAGGGGTTGCCAAGCTTCCAAAAAACTACTCGTTTGCTGAAATCTCAGCAAACATTTTTTCAACAAATCTTGATGATACTTGGTGGTAATGATCAGTTCACTAATCCCACTTGGCTGCCCAACTTTCACTCTTCTAGGTTCAAGCGTTCGATTCCAGTAACAGTTTGAATTTTTAGGTTTCACTCTGTTTTCTGTTATATAGATAGATGTGTTTGAAACTCTAAATCAAACACGGTTTGTGCTAGCTCCGTGAAACTTGACAAAATGAAGTAGTTCTAAGTTCTATCTCTATGGTTTGTTTCCTCTTGAAGTACCCCATGCAGAGACTGGCGAAGAACACTTTCATTTGAAAGGGGTTGCCAAGCTTCCAAAAAACTTCTCGTTTGCTGAAATCTCAGCAAACATTTTTTCACCAAATCTTGATGATACTTGGTGGTAATGATCAGTTCACTAAGCCCACTTGGCTGCCCAATATTCACTCTTCTAGGTTCAAGCGTTCGTTTCCAGTAACAGTTTGAATTTTTAGGTTTCACTCTGTTTTCTGCTATATAGATAGATGTGTTTGAAACTCTAAATCAAACACGGTTTTTGCTAGCTCCTTGAAACTTTACAAAATGAAGTAGTTCTAAGTTCTATCACTATGGTTTGTTTCCTCTTGAAGTACCCCATGCAGAGACTGGCGAAAAACACTTTCGTTTGAAAGGGGTTGCCAAGCTTCCAAAAAACTACTCGTTTGCTGAAATCTCAGCAAACATTTTTTCACCAAATCTTGATGATACTTGGTGGTAATGATCAGTTCACTAATCCCACTTGGCTTCCCAACTTTCACTCTTCTAGGTTCAAGCGTTCGTTTCCAGTAACAGTTTGAATTTTTAGGTTTCACTCTGTTTTCTGTTATATAGATAGATGTGTTTGAAACTCTAAATCAAACACGGTTTGTGCTAGCTCCGTGAAACTTGACAAAATGAAGTAGTTCTAAGTTCTATCTCTATGGTTTGTTTCCTCTTGAAGTACCCCATGCAGAGACTGGCGAAGAACACTTTCGTTTGAAAGGGGTTGCCAAGCTTCCAAAAAACTACTAGTTTGCTGAAATCTCAGCAAACATTTTTTCACCAAATCTTGATGATACTTGGTGGTAATGATCAGTTCACTAAGCCCACTTGGCTGCCCAATTTTTACTCTTCTAGGTTCAAGCGTTCGTTTCCAGTATCACTTTGAAATTTTAGGTTTCACTCTGTTTTCTGCTATATAGATAGATGTCTTTGAAACTCTAAATCAAACACGGTTTGTGCTAGCTCCTTGAAACTTGACAAAATGAAGTAGTTGTAAGTTCTGTCTCTATGGTTTGTTTCCTCTTGAAGTACCCCATGCAGAGACTGGCGAAAAACACTTTCGTTTGAAACGGGTTGCCAAGCTTCCAAAAAACTACTAGTTTGCTGAAATCTCAGCAAACATTTTTTCACCAAATCTTGATGATACTTGGTGGTAATGATCAGTTCACTAATCCCACTTGGCTGCCCAATTTTTATTCTTCTAGGTTGAAGCATTCGTTTCCAGTAACAGTTTGAATTTTTAGGTTTCACTCTGTTTTCTCCTACATAGATAGCTGTGTTTGGAATTCTAAATCAAACACGGTTTGTGCTAGCTCCTTGAAACTTGACAAAATGAAGTAGTTCTAAGTTCTATCTCTATGGTTTGTTTTATCTTGAAGTACCCCATGCAGAGACTGGCGAAGAACACTTTCCTTTGAAAGGGGTTGCCAAGCTTCCAAAAAACTACTCGTTTGCTGAAATCTCAGCAAACATTTTTTCACCAAATCTTGATGATACTTTGTGGTAATGATCAGTTCACTAAGCCCACTTGGCTGCCCAATTTTCACTCTTCTAGGTTCAAGCGTTCGTTTCCAGTAACACTTTGAAATTTTAGGTTTCACTCTGTTTCCTGCTATATAGATAGATGTGTTTGAAACTCTAAATCAAACACGGTTTGTGCTAGCTCCGTGAAACTTGACAAAATGAAGTAGTTCTAAGTTCTATCTCTATGGTTTGTTTCCTCTTGAAGTACCCCATGCAGAGACTGGCGAAAAACACTTTCGTTTGAAAGGGGTTGCCAAGCTTCCAAAAAACTACTAGTTTGCTGAAATCTCAGCAAACATTTTTTCACCAAATCTTGATGATACTTGGTGGTAATGATCAGTTCACTAATCCCACTTGGCTGCCCAACTTTCACTCTTCTAGGTTCAAGCGTTCGTTTCCAGTAACAGTTTGAATTTTTAGGTTTCACTCTGTTTTCTGTTATATAGATAGATGTGTTTGAAACTCTAAATCAAACACGGTTTGTGCTAGCTCCTTGAAACTTGACAAAATGAAGTAGTTCTAAGTTCTATCTCTATGGTTTGTTTCCTCTTGAAGTACCCCATGAAGAGACTGGCGAAAAACACTTTCGTTTGAAAGGGGTTGCCAAGCTTCCAAAAAACTACTAGTTTGCTGAAATCTCAGCAAACATTTTTTCACCAAATCTTGATGATACTTGGTGGTAATGATCAGTTCACTAATCCCACTTGGCTGCCCAACTTTCACTCTTCTAGGTTCAAGCGTTCGTTTCCAGTAACAGTTTGAATTTTTAGGTTTCACTCTGTTATCTGCTATATAGATAGATGTGTTTGAAACTCTAAATCAAACACGGTTTGTGCTAGCTCCGTGAAACTTGACAAAATGAAGTAGTTCTAAGTTCTATCTCTATGGTTTGTTTCCTCTTGAAGTACCCCATGCAGAGACTGGCGAAGAACACTTTCCTTTGAAAGGGGTTGCCAAGCTTCCAAAAAACTACTCGTTTGCTGAAATCTCAGCAAACATTTTTTCACCAAATCTTGATGATACTTGGTGGTAATGATCAGTTCATTAAGCCCACTTGGCTGCCCAATTTTCACTCTTCTAGGTTCAAGCGTTCGTTTCCAGTAACACTTTGAAATTTTAGGTTTCACTCTGTTTCCTGCTATATAGATAGATGTGTTTGAAACTCTAAATCAAACACGGTTTGTGCTAGCTCCGTGAAACTTGACAAAATGAAGTAGTTCTAAGTTCTATCTCTATGGTTTGTTTCCTCTTGAAGTACCCCATGCAGAGACTGGCGAAAAACACTTTCGTTTGAAAGGGGTTGCCAAGCTTCCAAAAAACTACTAGTTTGCTGAAATCTCAGCAAACATTTTTTCACCAAATCTTGATGATACTTGGTGGTAATGATCAGTTCACTAATCCCACTTGGATGCCCAACTTTCACTCTTCTAGGTTCAAGCGTTCGTTTCCAGTAACAGTTTGAATTTTTAGGTTTCACTCTGTTTTCTGTTATATAGATAGATGTGTTTGAAACTCTAAATCAAACACGGTTTGTGCTAGCTCCTTGAAACTTGACCAAATGAAGTAGTTCTAAGTTCTATCTCTATGGTTTGTTTCCTCTTGAAGTACCCCATGCAGAGACTGGCGAAAAACACTTTCGTTGGAAAGGGGTTGCCAAGCTTCCAAAAAACTACTAGTTTGCTGAAATCTCAGCAAACATTTTTTCACCAAATCTTGATGATACTTGGTGGTAATGATCAGTTCACTAAGCCCACTTGGCCGCCCAACTTTCACTCTTCTAGGTTCAAGCGTTCGTTTCCAGTAACAGTTTGAATTTTTAGGTTTCACTCTGTTTTCTGCTATATAGATAGATGTGTTTGAATCTCTAAATCAAACACGGTTTGTGCTAGCTCCGTGAAACTTGACAAAATGAAGTAGTTCTAAGTTCTATCTCTATGGTTTGTTTCCTCTTGAAGTACCCCATGCAGAGACTGGCGAAAAACACTTTCGTTTGAAAGGGGTTGCCAAGCTTCCAAAAAACTACTAGTTTGCTGAAATCTCAGCAAACATTTTTTTCACCAAATCTTGATGATACTTGGTGGTAATGATCAGTTCACTAATCCCACTTGGCTGCCCAATTTTTATTCTTCTAGGTTGAAGCATTCGTTTCCAGTAACAGTTTGAATTTTTAGGTTTCACTCTGTTTTCTCCTACATAGATAGCTGTGTTTGGAATTCTAAATCAAACACGGTTTGTGCTAGCTCCTTGAAACTTGACCAAATGAAGTAGTTCTAAGTTCTATCTCTATGGTTTGTTTCCTCTTGAAGTACCCCATGCAGAGACTGGCGAAAAACACTTTCATTTGAAAGGGGTTGCCAAGCTTCCAAAAAACTACTAGTTTGCTGAAATCTCAGCAAACATTTTTTCACCAAATCTTGATGATACTTGGTGGTAATGATCAGTTCACTAAGCCCAATTGGCTGCCCAATTTTCACTCTTCTAGGTTCAAGCGTTCGTTTCCAGTAACACTTTGAATTTTTAGGTTTCACTCTGTTTTCTGCTATATAGATAGATGTGTTTGAAACTCTAAATCAAACACGGTTTGTGCTAGCTCCTTGAAACTTGAGCAAATGAAGTAGTTCTAAGTTGTATCTCTATGGTTTGTTTCCTCTTGAAGTACCCCATGCAGAGACTGGCGAAAAACACTTTTGTTTGAAAGGGGTTGCCAAGCTTCCAAAAAACTACTAGTTTGCTGAAATCTCAGCAAACATTTTTTCACCAAATCTTGATGATACTTGGTGGTAATGATCAGTTCACTAATCCCACTTGGCTGCCCAACTTTCACTCTTCTAGGTTCAAGCGTTCGTTTCCAGTAACACTTTGAATTTTTAGGTTTCACTCTGTTTTCTGTTATATAGATAGATGTGTTTGAAACTCTAAATCAAACACGGTTTCTGCTAGCTCCGTGAAACTTGACAAAATGAAGTAGTTCTAAGTTCTATCTCTATGGTTTGTTTCCTCTTGAAGTACCCCATGCAGAGACTGGCGAAGAACACTTTCGTTTGAAAGGGGTTGCCAAGCTTCCAAAAAACTTCTCGTTTGCTGAAATCTCAGCAAACATTTTTTCACCAAATCTTGATGATACTTGGTGGTAATGATCGGTTCACTAATCCCACTTGGCTGCCCAAATTTTATTCTTCTAGGTTGAAGCTTTCGTTTCCAGTAACAGTTTGAATTTTTAGGTTTCACTCTGTTTTCTCCTACATAGATAGCTGTGTTTGGAATTCTAAATCAAACACGGTTTGTGCTAGCTCCTTGAAACTTGACAAAATGAAGTAGTTCTAAGTTCTATCTCTATGGTTTGTTTCCTCTTGAAGTACCCCATGCAGAGACTGGCGAAGCACACTTTCGTTTGAAAGGGGTTGCCAAGCTTCCAAAATCTACTCGTTTGCTGAAATCTCAGCAAACATTTTTTCACCAAATCTTGATGATACTTGGTGGTAATGATCAGTTCACTAAGCCCACTTGGCTGCCCAATTTTCACTCTTTTAGGTTCAAGCGTTCGTTTCCAGTAACACTTTGAAATTTTAGGTTTCACTCTGTTTTCTGCTATATAGATAGATGTGTTTGAAACTCTAAATCAAACACGGTTTGTGCTAGCTCTCTGAAACTTGACAAAATGAAGTAGTTCTAAGTTCTATCTCTATGGTTTGTTTCCTCTTGAAGTACCCCATGCAGAGACTGGCGAAAAACACTTTCGTTTGAAAGGGGTTGCCAAGCTTCCAAAAAACTTCTCGTTTGCTGAAATCTCAGCAAACATTTTTTCACCAAATCTTGATGATACTTGGTTGTAATGATCAGTTCACTAAGCCCACTTGGCTGCCCAATTTTCACTCTTCTAGGTTCAAGCGTTCGTTTCCAGTACCACTTTGAATTTTTAGGTTTCACTCTGTTTTCTGTTATATAGATAGATGTGTTTGAAACTCTAAATCAAACACGGTTTGTGCTAGCTCCTTGAAACTTGACAAAATGAAGTAGTTCTAAGTTCTATCTCTATGGTTTGTTTCCTCTTGAAGAACCCCATGGAGAGACTGTCGAAAAACACTTTCGTTTGAAAGGGGTTGCCAAGCTTCCAAAAAACTACTAGTTTGCTGAAATCTCAGCAAACATTTTTTCACCAAATCTTGATGATACTTGGTGGTAATGATCAGTTCACTAATCCCACTTGGCTGCCCAACTTTCACTCTTCTAGGTTCAAGCGTTCGTTTCCAGTAACAGTTTGAATTTTTAGGTTTCACTCTGTTTTCTGTTATATAGATAGATGTCTTTGAAACTCTAAATCAAACACGGTTTGTGCTAGCTCCTTGAAACTTGACAAAATGAAGTAGTTGTAAGTTCTATCTCTATGGTTTGTTTCCTCTTGAAGTACCCCATGCAGAGACTGGCGAAAAACACTTTCGTTTGAAAGGGGTTGCCAAGCTTCCAAAAATCTACCAGTTTGCTGAAATCTCAGCAAACATTTTTTTCACCAAATCTTGATGATACTTGGTGGTAATGATCAGTTCACTAATCCCACTTGGCTGCCCAATTTTTATTCTTCTAGGTTGAAGCATTCGTTTCCAGTAACAGTTTGAATTTTTAGGTTTCACTCTGTTTTCTCCTACATAGATAGCTGTGTTTGGAATTCTAAATCAAACACGGTTTGTGCTAGCTCCTTGAAACTTGACCAAATGAAGTAGTTCTAAGTTCTATCTCTATGGTTTGTTTCCTCTTGAAGTACCCCATGCAGAGACTGGCGAAAAACACTTTCATTTGAAAGGAGTTGCCAAGCTTCCAAAAAACTACTAGTTTGCTGAAATCTCAGCAAACATTTTTTCACCAAATCTTGATGATACTTGGTGGTAATGATCAGTTCACTAAGCCCACTTGACTGCCCAATTTTCACTCTTCTAGGTTCAAGCGTTCGTTTCCAGTAACACTTTGAATTTTTAGGTTTCACTCTGTTTTCTGCTATATAGATAGATGTGTTTGAAACTCTAAATCAAACACGGTTTGTGCTAGCTCCTTGAAACTTGAGCAAATGAAGTAGTTCTAAGTTGTATCTCTATGGTTTGTTTCCTCTTGAAGTACCCCATGCAGAGACTGGCGAAAAACACTTTCGTTTGAAAGGGGTTGCCAAGCTTCCAAAAAACTACTAGTTTGCTGAAATCTCAGCAAACATTTTTTCACCAAATCTTGATGATACTTGGTGGTAATGATCAGTTCACTAATCCCACTTGGCTGCCCAACTTTCACTCTTCTAGGTTCAAGCGTTCGTTTCCAGTAACAGTTTGAATTTTTAGGTTTCACTCTGTTTTCTGTTATATAGAATGATGTGTTTGAAACTCTAAATCAAACACGGTTTGTGCTAGCTCCGTGAAACTTGACAAAATGAAGTAGTTCTAAGTTCTATCTCTATGGTTTGTTTCCTCTTGAAGTACCCCATGCAGAGAATGGCGAAGAACACTTTTGTTTGAAAGGGGTTGCCAAGCTTCCAAAAAACTTCTCGTTTGCTGAAATCTCAGCAAACATTTTTTCACCAAATCTTGATGATACTTGGTTGTAATGATCAGTTCACTAAGCCCACTTGGCTGCCCAATTTTCACTCTTCTAGGTTCAAGCGTTCGTTTCCAGTACCACTTTGAATTTTTAGGTTTCACTCTGTTTTCTGTTATATAGATAGATGTGTTTGAAACTCTAAATCAAACACGGTTTGTGCTAGCTCCTTGAAACTTGACAAAATGAAGTAGTTCTAAGTTCTATCTCTATGGTTTGTTTCCTCTTGAAGAACCCCATGGAGAGACTGTCGAAAAACACTTTCGTTTGAAAGGGGTTGCCAAGCTTCCAAAAAACTACTAGTTTGCTGAAATCTCAGCAAACATTTTTTCACCAAATCTTGATGATACTTGGTGGTAATGATCAGTTCACTAATCCCACTTGGCTGCCCAACTTTCACTCTTCTAGGTTCAAGCGTTCGTTTCCAGTAACAGTTTGAATTTTTAGGTTTCACTCTGTTTTCTGTTATATAGATAGATGTCTTTGAAACTCTAAATCAAACACGGTTTGTGCTAGCTCCTTGAAACTTGACAAAATGAAGTAGTTGTAAGTTCTATCTCTATGGTTTGTTTCCTCTTGAAGTACCCCATGCAGAGACTGGCGAAAAACACTTTCGTTTGAAAGGGGTTGCCAAGCTTCCAAAAATCTACCAGTTTGCTGAAATCTCAGCAAACATTTTTTTCACCAAATCTTGATGATACTTGGTGGTAATGATCAGTTCACTAATCCCACTTGGCTGCCCAATTTTTATTCTTCTAGGTTGAAGCATTCGTTTCCAGTAACAGTTTGAATTTTTAGGTTTCACTCTGTTTTCTCCTACATAGATAGCTGTGTTTGGAATTCTAAATCAAACACGGTTTGTGCTAGCTCCTTGAAACTTGACCAAATGAAGTAGTTCTAAGTTCTATCTCTATGGTTTGTTTCCTCTTGAAGTACCCCATGCAGAGACTGGCGAAAAACACTTTCATTTGAAAGGAGTTGACAAGCTTCCAAAAAACTACTAGTTTGCTGAAATCTCAGCAAACATTTTTTCACCAAATCTTGATGATACTTGGTGGTAATGATCAGTTCACTAAGCCCACTTGACTGCCCAATTTTCACTCTTCTAGGTTCAAGCGTTCGTTTCCAGTAACACTTTGAATTTTTAGGTTTCACTCTGTTTTCTGCTATATAGATAGATGTGTTTGAAACTCTAAATCAAACACGGTTTGTGCTAGCTCCTTGAAACTTGAGCAAATGAAGTAGTTCTAAGTTGTATCTCTATGGTTTGTTTCCTCTTGAAGTACCCCATGCAGAGACTGGCGAAAAACACTTTCGTTTGAAAGGGGTTGCCAAGCTTCCAAAAAACTACTAGTTTGCTGAAATCTCAGCAAACATTTTTTCACCAAATCTTGATGATACTTGGTGGTAATGATCAGTTCACTAATCCCACTTGGCTGCCCAACTTTCACTCTTCTAGGTTCAAGCGTTAGTTTCCAGTAACAGTTTGAATTTTTAGGTTTCACTCTGTTTTCTGCTATATAGATAGATGTTTTGAAACTCTAAATCAAACACGGTTTGTGCTAGCTCCGTGAAACTTGACAAAATGAAGTAGTTCTAAGTTCTATCTCTATGGTTTGTTTCCTCTTGAAGTACCCCATGCAGAGACTGGCGAAAAACACTTTCGTTTGAAAGGGGTTGCCAAGCTTCCAAAAAACTACTCGTTTGCTGAAATCTCAGCAAACATTTTTTCACCAAATCTTGATGATACTTGGTGGTAATGATCAGTTCACTAAGCCCACTTGGATGCCCAATTTTCACTCTTCTAGGTTCAAGCGTTCGTTTCCAGTAACACTTTGAAATTTTAGGTTTCACTCTGTTTTCTGCTATATAGATAGATGTGTTTGAAACTCTAAATCAAACACGGTTTGTGCTAGCTCCGTGAAACTTGACAAAATGAAGTAGTTCTAAGTTCTATCTCTATGGTTTGTTTCCTCTTGAAGTACCCCATGCAGAGACTGGCGAAGAACACTTTCGTTTGAAAGGGGTTGCCAAGCTTCCAAAAAACTTCTCGTTTGCTGAAATCTCAGCAAACATTTTTCACCAAATCTTGATGATACTTGGTGGTAATAATCAGTTCACTAAGCCCACTTGGCTGCCCAATTTTCACTCTTCTAGGTTCAAGCGTTCGTTTCCAGTAACACTTTGAAATTTTAGGTTTCACTCTGTTTTCTGCTATATAGATAGATGTGTTTGAAACTCTAAATCAAACACGGTTTGTGCTAGCTCCTTGAAACTTGACAAAATGAAGTAGTTCTAAGTTCTATCTCTATGGTTTGTTTCCTCTTGAAGTACCCCATGCAGAGACTGGCGAAAAACACTTTCGTTTGAAAGGGGTTGCCAAGCTTCCAAAAAACTACTAGTTTGCTGAAATCTCAGCAAACAGTTTTTCACCAAATCTTGATGATACTTGGTGGTAATGATCAGTTCACTAATCCCACTTGGCTGCCCAACTTTCACTCTTCTAGGTTCAAGCGTTCATTTCCAGTAACAGTTTGAATTTTTAGGTTTCACTCTGTTTTCTGTTATATAGATAGATGTGTTTGAAACTCTAAATCAAACACGGTTTGTGCTAGCTCCGTGAAACTTGACAAAATGAAGTAGTTCTAAGTTCTATCTCTATGGTTTGTTTAAACTTGAAGTACCCCATGCAGAGAATGGCGAAGAACACTTTCGTTTGAAAGGGGTTGCCAAGCTTCCAAAAAACTTCTCGTTTGCTGAAATCTCAGCAAACATTTTTTCACCAAATCTTGATGATACTTGCTGGTAATAATCAGTTCACTAAGCCCACTTGGCTGCCCAATTTTCACTCTTCTAGGTTCAAGCGTTCGTTTCCAGTAACACTTTGAAATTTTAGGTTTCACTCTGTTTTCTGCTATATAGATAGATGTGTTTGAAACTCTAAATCAAACACGGTTTGTGCTAGCTCCGTGAAACTTGACAAAATGAAGTAGTTCTAAGTTCTATCTCTATGGTTTGTTTCCTCTTGAAGTACCCCATGCAGAGACTGGCGAAGAACACTTTCGTTTGAAAGGGGTTGCCAAGCTTCCAAAAAACTACTAGTTTGCTGAAATCTCAGCAAATATTTTTTCACCAAATCTTGATGATACTTGGTGGTAATGATCAGTTCACTAAGCCCACTTAGCTGCCCAATTTTCACTCTTCTAGGTTCAAGCGTTCGTTTCCAGTAACACTTTGAAATTTTTAGGTTTCACTCTGTTTTCTGTTATATAGATAGATGTGTTTGAAACTCTAAATCAAACACGGTTTGTGCTAGCTCCTTGAAACTTGACCAAATGAAGTAGTTCTAAGTTCTATCTCTATGGTTTGTTTCCTCTTGAAGTACACCATGCAGAGACTGGCGAAAAACACTTTCGTTTGAAAGTTGTTGCCAAGCTTCCAAAAAACTACTAGTTTGCTGAAATCTCAGCAAACATTTTTTCACCAAATCTTGATGATACTTGGTGGTAATGATCAGTTCACTAATCCCACTTGGCTGCCCAACTTTCACTCTTCTAGGTTCAAGCGTTCCTTTCCAGTAACAGTTTGAATTTTTAGGTTTCACTCTGTTTTCTGTTATATAGATAGATGTGTTTGAAACTCTAAATCAAACACGGTTTGTGCTAGCTCCTTGAAACTTGACAAAATGAAGTAGTTCTAAGTTCTATCTCTATGGTTTGTTTCCTCTTGAAGTACCCCATGCAGAGACTGGCGAAAAACACTTTGGTTTGAAAGGGGTTGCCAAGCTTCCAAAAAACTACTAGTTTGCTGAAATCTCAGCAAACATTTTTTCACCAAAACTTGATGATACTTGGTGGTAATGATCAGTTCACTAAGCCCACTTGGCTGCCCAATTTTCACTCTTCTAGGTTCAAGCGTTCGTTTCCAGTAACACTTTGAAATTTTAGGTTTCACTCTGTTTTCTGCTATATAGATAGATGTCTTTGAAACTCTAAATCAAACACGGTTTGTGCTAGCTCCGTGAAACTTGACAAAATGAAGTAGTTCTAAGTTCTATCTCTATGGTTTGTTTCCTCTTGAAGTACCCCATGCAGAGACTGGCAAAAACACTTTCGTTTGAAAGGGGTTGCCAAGCTTCCAAAAAACTACTAGTTTGCTGAAATCTCAGCAAACATTTTTTCACCAAATCTTGATGATACTTGGTGGTAATGATCAGTTCACTAAGCCCACTTGGCTGCCCAATTTTCACTCTTCTAGGTTCAAGCATTCGTTTCCAGTAACAGTTTGAAATTTTAGGTTTCACTCTGTTTTCTCCTACATAGATATCTGTGTTTGGAATTCTAAATCAAACACGGTTTGTGCTAGCTCCTTGAAACTTGACCAAATGAAGTAGTTCTAAGTTCTATCTCTATGGTTTGTTTCCTCTGAAAGTACCCCATGCAGAGACTGGCGAAAAACACTTTCATTTGAAAGGGGTTGCCAAGCTTCCAAAAAACTACTCGTTTGCTGAAATCTCAGCAAACATTTTTTCACCAAATCTTGATGATACTTGGTGGAAATGATCAGTTCACTAAGCCCACTTGGCTGCCCAACTTTCACTCTTCTAGGTTCAAGCGTTCGTTTCCAGTAACAGTTTGAATTTTTAGGTTTCACTCTGTTTTCTGCTTTATAGATAGATGTCTCGAAACTCTAAATCAAACACGGTTTGTGCTAGCTCCGTGAAACTTGACAAAATGAAGTAGTTCTAAGTTCTATCTCTATGGTTTGTTTCCTCTTGAAGTACCCCATGCAGAGACTGGCGAAAAACACTTTCCTTTGAAAGGGGTTGCCAAGCTTCCAAAAAACTACTAGTTTGCTGAAATCTCAGCAAACATTTTTTCACCAAATCTTGATGATACTTGGTGGTAATGATCAGTTCACTAATCCCACTTGGCTGCCCAACTTTCACTCTTCTAGGTTCAAGCGTTCGTTTCCAGTAACAGTTTGAATTTTTAGGTTTCACTCTGTTTTCTGTTATATAGATAGATGTGTTTGAAACTCTAAATCAAACACGGTTTGTGCTAGCTCCTTGAAACTTGACAAAATGAAGTAGTTCTAAGTTCTATCTCTATGGTTTGTTTCCTCTTGAAAAACCCCATGCAGAGACTGGCGAAAAACACTTTCATTTGAAAGGGGTTGCCAAGCTTCCAAAAAACTACTAGTTTGCTGAAATCTCAGCAAACATTTTTTCACCAAATCTTGATGATACTTGGTGGTAATGATCAGTTCACTAAGCCCGCTTGGATGCCCAATTTACACTCTTCTAGGTTCAAGCATTCGTTTCCAGTAACACTTTGAAATTTTAGGTTTCACTCTGTTTTCCGCTATATAGATAGATGTGTTTGAAACTCTAAATCAAACACGGTTTGTGCTAGCTCCGTGAAACTTGACAAAATGAAGTAGTTCTAAGTTCTATCCCTATGGTTTGTTTCCTCTTGAAGTACCCCATGCAGAGACTGGCGAAGAACACTTTCGTTTGAAAGGGGTTGCCAAGCTTCCAGAAAACTACTCGTTTGCTGAAATCTCAGCAAATATTTTTTCACCAAATCTTGATGATACTTGGTGATAATGATCAATTCACTAAGCCCACTTGGCTGCCCAATTTTCACTCTTCTAGTTTCAAGCGTTCGTTTCCAGTAACAGTTTGAATTTTTAGGTTTCACTCTGTTTTCTGTTATATAGATAGATGTGTTTGAAACTCTAAATCAAACACGGTTTGTGCTAGCTCCTTGAAACTTGACCAAATGAAGTAGTTCTAAGTTCTATCTCTATGGTTTGTTTCCTCTTGAAGTACCCCATGCAGAGACTGGCGAAAAACACTTTCGTTTGAAAGGGGTTGCCAAGCTTCCAAAAAACTACTAGTTTGCTGAAATCTCCGCAAACATTTTTTCACCAAATCTTGATGATACTTGGTGGTAATGATCAGTTCACTAATCCCACTTGGCTGCCCAATTTTTACTCTTCTAGGTTCAAGCGTTCGTTTCCAGTAACACTTTGAAATTTTAGGTTTCACTCTGTTTTCTGCTATATAGATAGATGTCTTTGAAACTCTAAATCAAACACGGTTTGTGCTAGCTCCTTGAAACTTGACAAAATGAAGTAGTTGTAAGTTCTATCTCTATGGTTTGTTTCCTCTTGAAGTACCCCATGCAGAGACTGGCGAAAAACAGTTTCGTTTGAAAGGGGTTGCCAAGCTTCCAAAAAACTACTAGTTTGCTGAAATCTCAGCAAACATTTTTTCACCAAATCTTGATGATACTTGGTGGTAATGATCAGTTCACTAAGCCCACTTGGCTGCCCAACTTTCACTCTTCTAGGTTCAAGCGTTCGTTTCCAGTAACAGTTTGAATTTTTAGGTTTCACTCTGTTTTCTCCTACATAGATAGCTGTGTTTGGAATTCTAAATCAAACACGGTTTGTGCTAGCTCCTTGAAACTTGACCAAATGAAGTAGTTCTAAGTTCTATCTCTATGGTTTGTTTCCTCTTGAAGTACCCCATGCAGAGACTGGCGAAAAACACTTTCATTTGAAAGGGGTTGCCAAGCTTCCAAAAAACTACTAGTTTGCTGAAATCTCAGCAAACATTTTTTCACCAAATCTTGATGATACTTGGTGGTAATGATCAGTTCACTAAGCCCACTTGGCTGCCCAACTTTCACTCTTCTAGGTTCAAGCGTTCGTTTCCAGTAACAGTTTGAATTTTTAGGTTTCACTCTGTTTTCTGCTATATAGATAGATGTCTCGAAACTCTAAATCAAACACGGTTTGTGCTAGCTCCGTGAAACTTGACAAAATGAAGTAGTTCTAAGTTCTATCTCTATGGTTTGTTTCCTCTTGAAGTACCCCATGCAGAGACTGGCGAAAAACACTTTCATTTGAAAGGGGTTGCCAAGCTTCCAAAAAACTACTAGTTTGCTGAAATCTCAGCAAACATTTTTTCACCAAATCTTGATGATACTTGGTGGTAATGATCAGTTCACTAAGCCCACTTGGCTGCCCAATTTTCACTCTTCTAGGTTCAAGCGTTCGTTTCCAGTAACACTTTGAATTTTTAGGTTTCACTCTGTTTTCTGCTATATAGATAGATGTGTTTGAAACTCTAAATCAAACACGGTTTGTGCTAGCTCCTTGAAACTTGAGCAAATGAAGTAGTTCTAAGTTGTATCTCTATGGTTTGTTTCCTCTTGAAGTACCCCATGCAGAGACTGGCGAAAAACACTTTTGTTTGAAAGGGGTTGCCAAGCTTCCAAAAAACTACTAGTTTGCTGAAATCTCAGCAAACATTTTTTCACCAAATCTTGATGATACTTGGTGGTAATGATCAGTTCACTAATCCCACTTGGCTGCCCAACTTTCACTCTTCTAGGTTCAAGCGTTCGTTTCCAGTAACACTTTGAATTTTTAGGTTTCACTCTGTTTTCTGTTATATAGATAGATGTGTTTGAAACTCTAAATCAAACACGGTTTCTGCTAGCTCCGTGAAACTTGACAAAATGAAGTAGTTCTAAGTTCTATCTCTATGGTTTGTTTCCTCTTGAAGTACCCCATGCAGAGACTGGCGAAGAACACTTTCGTTTGAAAGGGGTTGCCAAGCTTCCAAAAAACTTCTCGTTTGCTGAAATCTCAGCAAACATTTTTTCACCAAATCTTGATGATACTTGGTGGTAATGATCGGTTCACTAATCCCACTTGGCTGCCCAAATTTTATTCTTCTAGGTTGAAGCTTTCGTTTCCAGTAACAGTTTGAATTTTTAGGTTTCACTCTGTTTTCTCCTACATAGATAGCTGTGTTTGGAATTCTAAATCAAACACGGTTTGTGCTAGCTCCTTGAAACTTGACAAAATGAAGTAGTTCTAAGTTCTATCTCTATGGTTTGTTTCCTCTTGAAGTACCCCATGCAGAGACTGGCGAAGCACACTTTCGTTTGAAAGGGGTTGCCAAGCTTCCAAAATCTACTCGTTTGCTGAAATCTCAGCAAACATTTTTTCACCAAATCTTGATGATACTTGGTGGTAATGATCAGTTCACTAAGCCCACTTGGCTGCCCAATTTTCACTCTTTTAGGTTCAAGCGTTCGTTTCCAGTAACACTTTGAAATTTTAGGTTTCACTCTGTTTTCTGCTATATAGATAGATGTGTTTGAAACTCTAAATCAAACACGGTTTGTGCTAGCTCTCTGAAACTTGACAAAATGAAGTAGTTCTAAGTTCTATCTCTATGGTTTGTTTCCTCTTGAAGTACCCCATGCAGAGACTGGCGAAAAACACTTTCGTTTGAAAGGGGTTGCCAAGCTTCCAAAAAACTACTCGTTTGCTGAAATCTCAGCAAACATTTTTTCACCAAATCTTGATGATACTTGGTGGTAATGATCAGTTCACTAATCCCACTTGGCTGCCCAACTTTCACTCTTCTAGGTTCAAGCGTTCGTTTCCAGTAACAGTTTGAATTTTTAGGTTTCACTCTGTTTTCTGTTATATAGAATGATGTGTTTGAAACTCTAAATCAAACACGGTTTGTGCTAGCTCCGTGAAACTTGACAAAATGAAGTAGTTCTAAGTTCTATCTCTATGGTTTGTTTCCTCTTGAAGTACCCCATGCAGAGAATGGCGAAGAACACTTTTGTTTGAAAGGGGTTGCCAAGCTTCCAAAAAACTTCTCGTTTGCTGAAATCTCAGCAAACATTTTTTCACCAAATCTTGATGATACTTGGTTGTAATGATCAGTTCACTAAGCCCACTTGGCTGCCCAATTTTCACTCTTCTAGGTTCAAGCGTTCGTTTCCAGTACCACTTTGAATTTTTAGGTTTCACTCTGTTTTCTGTTATATAGATAGATGTGTTTGAAACTCTAAATCAAACACGGTTTGTGCTAGCTCCTTGAAACTTGACAAAATGAAGTAGTTCTAAGTTCTATCTCTATGGTTTGTTTCCTCTTGAAGAACCCCATGGAGAGACTGTCGAAAAACACTTTCGTTTGAAAGGGGTTGCCAAGCTTCCAAAAAACTACTAGTTTGCTGAAATCTCAGCAAACATTTTTTCACCAAATCTTGATGATACTTGGTGGTAATGATCAGTTCACTAATCCCACTTGGCTGCCCAACTTTCACTCTTCTAGGTTCAAGCGTTCGTTTCCAGTAACAGTTTGAATTTTTAGGTTTCACTCTGTTTTCTGTTATATAGATAGATGTCTTTGAAACTCTAAATCAAACACGGTTTGTGCTAGCTCCTTGAAACTTGACAAAATGAAGTAGTTGTAAGTTCTATCTCTATGGTTTGTTTCCTCTTGAAGTACCCCATGCAGAGACTGGCGAAAAACACTTTCGTTTGAAAGGGGTTGCCAAGCTTCCAAAAAACTACCAGTTTGCTGAAATCTCAGCAAACATTTTTTTCACCAAATCTTGATGATACTTGGTGGTAATGATCAGTTCACTAATCCCACTTGGCTGCCCAATTTTTATTCTTCTAGGTTGAAGCATTCGTTTCCAGTAACAGTTTGAATTTTTAGGTTTCACTCTGTTTTCTCCTACATAGATAGCTGTGTTTGGAATTCTAAATCAAACACGGTTTGTGCTAGCTCCTTGAAACTTGACCAAATGAAGTAGTTCTAAGTTCTATCTCTATGGTTTTTTTCCTCTTGAAGTACCCCATGCAGAGACTGGCGAAAAACACTTTCGTTTGAAAGGGGTTGCCAAGCTTCCAAAAAACTACTAGTTTGCTGAAATCTCAGCAAACATTTTTTCACCAAATCTTGATGATACTTGGTGGTAATGATCAGTTCACTAATCCCACTTGGCTGCCCAACTTTCACTCTTCTGGGTTCAAGCGTTTGTTTCCAGTAACAGTTTGAATTTTTAGGTTTCACTCTGTTTTCTGTTATATAGATAGATGTGTTTGAAACTCTAAATCAAACACGGTTTGTGCTAGCTCCGTGAAACTTGACAAAATGAAGTAGTTCTAAGTTCTATCTCTATGGTTTGTTTCCTCTTGAAGTACCCCATGCAGAGACTGGCGAAGAACACTTTCGTTTGAAAGGGGTTGCCAAGCTTCCAAAAAACTACTAGTTAGCTGAAATCTCAGCAAATATTTTTTCACCAAATCTTGATGATACTTGGTGGTAATGATCAGTTCACTAAGCCCACTTAGCTGCCCAATTTTCACTCTTCTAGGTTCAAGCGTTCGTTTCCAGTAACACTTTGAAATTTTTAGGTTTCACTCTGTTTTCTGTTATATAGATAGATGTGTTTGAAACTCTAAATCAAACACGGTTTGTGCTAGCTCCTTGAAACTTGACCAAATGAAGTAGTTCTAAGTTCTATCTCTATGGTTTGTTTCCTCTTGAAGTACACCATGCAGAGACTGGCGAAAAACACTTTCGTTTGAAAGTTGTTGCCAAGCTTCCAAAAAACTACTAGTTTGCTGAAATCTCAGCAAACATTTTTTCACCAAATCTTGATGATACTTGGTGGTAATGATCAGTTCACTAATCCCACTTGGCTGCCCAACTTTCACTCTTCTAGGTTCAAGCGTTCCTTTCCAGTAACAGTTTGAATTTTTAGGTTTCACTCTGTTTTCTGTTATATAGATAGATGTGTTTGAAACTCTAAATCAAACACGGTTTGTGCTAGCTCCTTGAAACTTGACAAAATGAAGTAGTTCTAAGTTCTATCTCTATGGTTTGTTTCCTCTTGAAGTACCCCATGCAGAGACTGGCGAAAAACACTTTCGTTTGAAAGGGGTTGCCAAGCTTCCAAAAAACTACTAGTTTGCTGAAATCTCAGCAAACATTTTTTCACCAAAACTTGATGATACTTGGTGGTAATGATCAGTTCACTAAGCCCACTTGGCTGCCCAATTTTTACTCTTCTAGGTTCAAGCGTTCGTTTCCAGTAACACTTTGAAATTTTAGGTTTCACTCTGTTTTCTGCTATATAGATAGATGTCTTTGAAACTCTAAATCAAACACGGTTTGTGCTAGCTCCGTGAAACTTGACAAAATGAAGTAGTTCTAAGTTCTATCTCTATGGTTTGTTTCCTCTTGAAGTACCCCATGCAGAGACTGGCAAAAACACTTTCGTTTGAAAGGGGTTGCCAAGCTTCCAAAAAACTACTAGTTTGCTGAAATCTCAGCAAACATTTTTTCACCAAATCTTGATGATACTTGGTGGTAATGATCAGTTCACTAAGCCCACTTGGCTGCCCAATTTTCACTCTTCTAGGTTCAAGCATTCGTTTCCAGTAACAGTTTGAAATTTTAGGTTTCACTCTGTTTTCTCCTACATAGATATCTGTGTTTGGAATTCTAAATCAAACACGGTTTGTGCTAGCTCCTTGAAACTTGACCAAATGAAGTAGTTCTAAGTTCTATCTCTATGGTTTGTTTCCTCTGAAAGTACCCCATGCAGAGACTGGCGAAAAACACTTTCATTTGAAAGGGGTTGCCAAGCTTCCAAAAAACTACTCGTTTGCTGAAATCTCAGCAAACATTTTTTCACCAAATCTTGATGATACTTGGTGGAAATGATCAGTTCACTAAGCCCACTTGGCTGCCCAACTTTCACTCTTCTAGGTTCAAGCGTTCGTTTCCAGTAACAGTTTGAATTTTTAGGTTTCACTCTGTTTTCTGCTTTATAGATAGATGTCTCGAAACTCTAAATCAAACACGGTTTGTGCTAGCTCCGTGAAACTTGACAAAATGAAGTAGTTCTAAGTTCTATCTCTATGGTTTGTTTCCTCTTGAAGTACCCCATGCAGAGACTGGCGAAAAACACTTTCCTTTGAAAGGGGTTGCCAAGCTTCCAAAAAACTACTAGTTTGCTGAAATCTCAGCAAACATTTTTTCACCAAATCTTGATGATACTTGGTGGTAATGATCAGTTCACTAATCCCACTTGGCTGCCCAACTTTCACTCTTCTAGGTTCAAGCGTTCGTTTCCAGTAACAGTTTGAATTTTTTGGTTTCACTCTGTTTTCTGTTATATAGATAGATGTGTTTGAAACTCTAAATCAAACACGGTTTGTGCTAGCTCCGTGAAACTTGACAAAATGAAGTAGTTCTAAGTTCTATCTCTATGGTTTGTTTCCTCTTGAAAAACCCCATGCAGAGACTGGCGAAAAACACTTTCATTTGAAAGGGGTTGCCAAGCTTCCAAAAAACTACTAGTTTGCTGAAATCTCAGCAAACATTTTTTCACCAAATCTTGATGATACTTGGTGGTAATGATCAGTTCACTAAGCCGGCTTGGATGCCCAATTTACACTCTTCTAGGTTCAAGCATTCGTTTCCAGTAACACTTTGAAATTTTAGGTTTCACTCTGTTTTCCGCTATATAGATAGATGTGTTTGAAACTCTAAATCAAACACGGTTTGTGCTAGCTCCGTGAAACTTGACAAAATGAAGTAGTTCTAAGTTCTATCTCTATGGTTTGTTTCCTCTTGAAGTACCCCATGCAGAGACTGGCGAAGAACACTTTCGTTTGAAAGGGGTTGCCAAGCTTCCAAAAAACTACTCGTTTGCTGAAATCTCAGCAAACATTTTTTCACCAAATCTTGATGATACTTGGTGGAAATGATCAGTTCACTAAGCCCACTTGGCTGCCCAACTTTCACTCTTCTAGGTTCAAGCGTTCGTTTCCAGTAACAGTTTGAATTTTTAGGTTTCACTCTGTTTTCTGCTTTATAGATAGATGTCTCGAAACTCTAAATCAAACACGGTTTGTGCTAGCTCCGTGAAACTTGACAAAATGAAGTAGTTCTAAGTTCTATCTCTATGGTTTGTTTCCTCTTGAAGTACCCCATGCAGAGACTGGCGAAAAACACTTTCCTTTGAAAGGGGTTGCCAAGCTTCCAAAAAACTACTAGTTTGCTGAAATCTCAGCAAACATTTTTTCACCAAATCTTGATGATACTTGGTGGTAATGATCAGTTCACTAATCCCACTTGGCTGCCCAACTTTCACTCTTCTAGGTTCAAGCGTTCGTTTCCAGTAACAGTTTGAATTTTTTGGTTTCACTCTGTTTTCTGTTATATAGATAGATGTGTTTGAAACTCTAAATCAAACACGGTTTGTGCTAGCTCCGTGAAACTTGACAAAATGAAGTAGTTCTAAGTTCTATCTCTATGGTTTGTTTCCTCTTGAAAAACCCCATGCAGAGACTGGCGAAAAACACTTTCATTTGAAAGGGGTTGCCAAGCTTCCAAAAAACTACTAGTTTGCTGAAATCTCAGCAAACATTTTTTCACCAAATCTTGATGATACTTGGTGGTAATGATCAGTTCACTAAGCCGGCTTGGATGCCCAATTTACACTCTTCTAGGTTCAAGCATTCGTTTCCAGTAACACTTTGAAATTTTAGGTTTCACTCTGTTTTCCGCTATATAGATAGATGTGTTTGAAACTCTAAATCAAACACGGTTTGTGCTAGCTCCGTGAAACTTGACAAAATGAAGTAGTTCTAAGTTCTATCTCTATGGTTTGTTTCCTCTTGAAGTACCCCATGCAGAGACTGGCGAAGAACACTTTCGTTTGAAAGGGGTTGCCAAGCTTCCAGAAAACTACTCGTTTGCTGAAATCTCAGCAAACATTTTTTCACCAAATCTTGATGATACTTGGTGATAATGATCAATTCACTAAGCCCACTTGGCTGCCCAATTTTCACTCTTCTAGTTTCAAGCGTTCGTTTCCAGTAACAGTTTGAATTTTTAGGTTTCACTCTGTTTTCTGTTATATAGATAGATGTGTTTGAAACTCTAAATCAAACACGGTTTGTGCTAGCTCCTTGAAATTTGACCAAATGAAGTAGTTCTAAGTTCTATCTCTATGGTTTGTTTCCTCTTGAAGTACCCCATGCAGAGACTGGCGAAAAACACTTTCGTTTGAAAGGGGTTGCCAAGCTTCCAAAAAACTACTAGTTTGCTGAAATCTCCGCAAACATTTTTTCACCAAATCTTGATGATACTTGGTGGTAATGATCAGTTCACTAATCCCACTTGGCTGCCCAATTTTTACTCTTCTAGGTTCAAGCGTTCGTTTCCAGTAACACTTTGAAATTTTAGGTTTCACTCTGTTTTCTGCTATATAGATAGATGTCTTTGAAACTCTAAATCAAACACGGTTTGTGCTAGCTCCTTGAAACTTGACAAAATGAAGTAGTTGTAAGTTCTATCTCTATGGTTTGTTTCCTCTTGAAGTACCCCATGCAGAGACTGGCGAAAAACAGTTTCGTTTGAAAGGGGTTGCCAAGCTTCCAAAAAACTACTAGTTTGCTGAAATCTCAGCAAACATTTTTTCACCAAATCTTGATGATACTTGGTGGTAATGATCAGTTCACTAAGCCCACTTGGCTGCCCAACTTTCACTCTTCTAGGTTCAAGCGTTCGTTTCCAGTAACAGTTTGAATTTTTAGGTTTCACTCTGTTTTCTCCTACATAGATAGCTGTGTTTGGAATTCTAAATCAAACACGGTTTGTGCTAGCTCCTTGAAACTTGACCAAATGAAGTAGTTCTAAGTTCTATCTCTATGGTTTGTTTCCTCTTGAAGTACCCCATGCAGAGACTGGCGAAAAACACTTTCATTTGAAAGGGGTTGCCAAGCTTCCAAAAAACTACTAGTTTGCTGAAATCTCAGCAAACATTTTTTCACCAAATCTTGATGATACTTGGTGGTAATGATCAGTTCACTAAGCCCACTTGGCTGCCCAACTTTCACTCTTCTAGGTTCAAGCGTTCGTTTCCAGTAACAGTTTGAATTTTTAGGTTTCACTCTGTTTTCTGCTATATAGATAGATGTCTCGAAACTCTAAATCAAACACGGTTTGTGCTAGCTCCGTGAAACTTGACAAAATGAAGTAGTTCTAAGTTCTATCTCTATGGTTTGTTTCCTCTTGAAGTACCCCATGCAGAGACTGGCGAAAAACACTTTCCTTTGAAAGGGGTTGCCAAGCTTCCAAAAAACTACTCGTTTGCTGAAATCTCAGCAAACATTTTTTCACCATATCTTGATGATACTTGGTGGTAATGATCAGTTCACTAATCCCACTTGGCTGCCCAACTTTCACTCTTCTAGGTTCAAGCGTTCGTTTCCAGTAACAGTTTGAATTTTTAGGTTTCACTCTGTTTTCTGTTATATAGATAGATGTGTTTGAAACTCTAAATCAAACACGGTTTGTGCTAGCTCCGTGAAACTTGACAAACTGAAGTAGTTCTAAGTTCTATCTCTATGGTTTGTTTCCTCTTGAAGTACCCCATGCAGAGACTGGCGAAGAACACTTTCGTTTGAAAGGGGTTGCCAAGCTTCCAAAAAACTACTCGTTTGCTGAAATCTCAGCAAACATTTTTTCACCAAATCTTGATGATACTTGGTGGTAATGATCAGTTCACTAAGCCCACTTGGCTGCCCAACTTTCACTCTTCTAGGTTCAAGCGTTCGTTTCCAGTAACAATTTGAATTTTTAGGTTTCACTCTGTTTTCTGCTATATAGATAGATGTCTCGAAACTCTAAATCAAACACGGTTTGTGCTAGCTCGGTGAAACTTGACAAAATGAAGTAGTTCTAAGTTCTATCTCTATGGTTTGTTTCCTCTTGAAGTACCCCATGCAGAGACTGGCGAAAAACACTTTCCTTTGAAAGGGGTTGCCAAGCTTCCAAAAAACTACTCGTTTGCTGAAATCTCAGCAAACATTTTTTCACCAAATCTTGATGATACTTGGTGGTAATGATCAGTTCACTAATCCCACTTGGCTGCAAAACTTTCACTCTTCTAGGTTCAATCGTTCGTTTCCAGTAACAGTTTGAATTTTTAGGTTTCACTCTGTTTTCTGTTATATAGATAGATGTGTTTGAAACTCTAAATCAAACACGGTTTGTGCTAGCTCCGTGAAACTTGACAAAATGAAGTAGTTCTAAGTTCTATCTCTATGGTTTGTTTCCTCTTGAAAAACCCCATGCAGAGACTGGCGAAGAACACTTTCGTTTGAAAGGGGTTGCCAAGCTTCCAAAAAACTACTAGTTTGCTGAAATCTCAGCAAACATTTTTTCACCAAATCTTGATGATACTTGGTGGTAATGATCAGTTCACTAAGCCCGCTTGGATGCCTAATTTACACTCTTCTAGGTTCAAGCATTCGTTTCCAGTAACACTTTGAAATTTTAGGTTTCACTCTGTTTTCCGCTATATAGATAGATGTGTTTGAAACTCTAAATCAAACACGGTTTGTGCTAGCTCCGTGAAACTTGACAAAATGAAGTAGTTCTAAGTTCTATCTCTATGGTTTGTTTCCTCTTGAAGTACCCCATGCAGAGACTTTCGAAGAACACTTTCGTTTGAAAGGGGTTGCCAAGCTTCCAAAAAACTACTCGTTTGCTGAAATCTCAGCAAACATTTTTTCACCAAATCTTGATGATACTTGGTGATAATGATCAATTCACTAAGCCCACTTGGCTGCCCAATTTTCACTCTTCTAGTTTCAAGCGTTCGTTTCCAGTAACAGTTTGAATTTTTAGGTTTCACTCTGTTTTCTGTTATATAAATAGATGTGTTTGAAACTCTAAATCAAACACGGTTTGTGCTAGCTCCTTGAAACTTGACCAAATGAAGTAGTTCTAAGTTCTATCTCTATGGTTTGTTTCCTCTTGAAGTACCCCATGCAGAGACTGGCGAAAAACACTTTCGTTTGAAAGGGGTTGCCAAGCTTCCAAAAAACTACTAGTTTGCTGAAATCTCAGCAAACATTTTTTCAACAAATCTTGATGATACTTGGTGATAATGATCAATTCACTAAGCCCACTTGGCTGCCCAATTTTCACTCTTCTAGTTTCAATCGTTCGTTTCCAGTAACAGTTTGAATTTTTAGGTTTCACTCTGTTTTCTGTTATATAGATAGATGTTTTTGAAACTCTAAATCAAACACGGTTTGTGCTAGCTCCTTGAAACTTGACCAAATGAAGTAGTTCTAAGTTCTATCTCTATGGTTTGTTTCCTCTTGAAGTACCCCATGCAGAGACTGGCGAAAAACACTTTCGTTTGAAAGGGGTTGCCAAGCTTCCAAAAAACTACTAGTTTGCTGAAATCTCAGCAAACATTTTTTCACCAAATCTTGATGATACTTGGTGGTAATGATCAGTTCACTAATCCCACTTGGCTGCCCAACTTTCACTCTTCTAGGTTCAAGCGTTCCTTTCCAGTAACAGTTTGAATTTTTAGGTTTCACTCTGTTTTCTGTTATATAGATAGATGTGTTTGAAACTCTAAATCAAACACGGTTTGTGCTAGCTCCGTGAAACTTGACAAAATGAAGAAGTTCTAAGTTCTATCTCTATGGTTTGTTTCCTCTTGAAGTACCCCATGCAGAGACTGGCAAAAAAAACTTTCGTTTGAAAGGGGTTGCCAAGCTTCCAAAAAACTACTAGTTTGCTGAAATCTCAGCAAACCTTTTTTCACCAAATCTTGATGATACTTGGTGGTAATGATCAGTTCACTAATCCCACTTGGCTGCCCAACTTTCACTCTTCTAGGTTCAAGCGTTCGTTTCCAGTAACAGTTTGAATTTTTAGGTTTCACTCTGTTTTCTGTTATATAGATAGATGTGTTTGAAACTCTAAATCAAACACGGTTTGTGCTAGCTCCGTGAAACTTGACAAAATGAAGTAGTTCTAAGTTCTATCTCTATGGTTTGTTTCCTCTTGAAGTACCCCATGAAGAGACTGGCGAAGAACACTTTCGTTTGAAAAGGGTTGCCAAGCTTCCAAAAAACTACTAGTTTGATGAAATCTCAGCAAACATTTTTTCACCAAATCTTGACGATACTTGGTGGTAATGATCAGTTCACTAAGCCCACTTGGCTGCCCAATTTTCACTCTTCTAGGTTCAAGCGTTCGTTTCCAGTAACACTTTGAATTTTTAGGTTTCACTCTGTTTTCTCCTACATAGATAGCTGTGTTTGGAATTCTAAATCAAACACGGTTTGTGCTAGCTCCTTGAAACTTGACCAAATGAAGTAGTTCTAAGTTCTATCTCTATGGTTTGTTTCCTCTTGAAGTACCCCATGCAGAGACTGGCGAAAAACACTTTCCTTTGAAAGGGGTTGCCAAGCTTCCAAAAAACTAATAGTTTGCTGAAATCTCAGCAAACATTTTTTCACCAAATCTTGATGATACTTGGTGGTAATGATCAGTTCACTAATCCCACTTGGCTGCCCAACTTTCACTCTTCTAGGTTCAAGCGTTCGTTTCCAGTAACAGTTTGAATTTTTAGGTTTCACTCTGTTTTCTGTTATATAGATAGATGTGTTTGAAACTCTAAATCAAACACGGTTTGTGCTAGCTTCCTGAAACTTGACAAAATGAAGTAGTTCTAAGTTCTATCTCTATGGTTTGTTTCCTCTTGAAAAACCCCATGCAGAGACTGGCGAAGAACACTTTCGTTTGAAAGGGGTTGCCAAGCTTCCAAAAAACTACTAGTTTGCTGAAATCTCAGCAAACATTTTGTCACCAAATCTTGATGATACTTGGTGGTAATGATCAGTTCACTAAGCCCGCTTGGATGCCCAATTTACACTCTTCTAGGTTCAAGCGTTCGTTTCCAGTAACACTTTGAAATTTTAGGTTTCACTCTGTTTTCTGCTATATAGATAGATGTGTTTGAAACTCTAAATCAAACACGGTTTGTGCTAGCTCCGTGAAACTTGACAAAATAAAGTAGTTCTAAGTTCTATCTCTATGGTTTGTTTCCTCTTGAAGTACCCCATGCAGAGACTGGCGAAGAACACTTTCGTTTGAAAGGGGTTGCCAAGCTTCCAAAAAACTACTCGTTTGCTGAAATCTCAGCAAACATTTTTTCACCAAATCTTGATGATACTTGGTGATAATGATCAATTCACTAAGCCCACTTGGCTGCCCAATTTTCACTCTTCTAGGTTCAAGCGTTCATTTCCAGTAACACTTTGAATTTTTAGGTTTCACTCTGTTTTCTGTTATATAGATAGATGTGTTTGAAACTCTAAATCAAACACGGTTTGTGCTAGCTCCTTGAAACTTGACAAAATGAAGTAGTTCTAAGTTCTATCTCTATGGTTTGTTTCCTCTTGAAGTACCCCATGCAGAGACTGGCGAAAAACACTTTCGTTTGAAAGGGGTTGCCAAGCTTCCAAAAAACTACTATTTGCTGAAATCTCAGCAAACATTTTTTCACCAAATCTTGATGATACTTGGTGGTAATGATCAGTTAACTAATCCCACTTGGCTGCCCAACTTTCACTCTTCTAGGTTCAAGCGTTCTTTTCCAGTAACAGTTTGAATTTTTAGGTTTCACTCTGTTTTCAGCTATATAGATAGATGTGTTTGAAACTCTAAATCAAACACGGTTTGTGCTAGCTCCTTGAAACTTGACAAAATGAAGTAGTTCTAAGTTCTATCTCTATGGTTTGTTTCCTCTTGAAGTACCCCATGCAGAGACTGGCGAAAAACACTTTCGTTTGAAAGGGGTTGCCAAGCTTCCAAAAAACTACTAGTTTGCTGAAATCTCAGCAAACATTTTTTCACCAAATCTTGATGATACTTGGTGGTAATGATCAGTTCACTAATCCCACTTGGCTGCCCAACTTTCACTCTTCTAGGTTCAAGCGTTCGTTTCCAGTAACACTTTGAAATTTTAGGTTTCACTCTGTTTTCTGCTATATAGATAGATGTGTTTGAAACTCTAAATCAAACACGGTTTGTGCTAGCTCCGTGATACTTGACAAAATAAAGTAGTTCTAAGTTCTATCTCTATGGTTTGTTTCCTCTTGAAGTACCCCATGCAGAGACTGGCGAGAACACTTTCGTTTGAAAGGGGTTGCCAAGCTTCCAAAAAACTACTCGTTTGCTGAAATCTCAGCAAACATTTTTTCACCAAATCTTGATGATACTTGGTGATAATGATCAATTCACTAAGCCCACTTGGCTGCCCAATTTTCACTCTTCTAGGTTCAAGCGTTCGTTTCCAGTAACACTTTGAATTTTTAGGTTTCACTCTGTTTTCTGTTATATAGATAGATGTGTTTGAAACTCTAAATCAAACACGGTTTGTGCTAGCTCCTTGAAACTTGACAAAATGAAGTAGTTCTAAGTTCTATCTCTATGGTTTGTTTCCTCAGGAAGTACCCCATGCAGAGACTGGCGAAAAACACTTTCGTTTGAAAGGGGTTGCCAAGCTTCCAAAAAACTACTAGTTTGCTGAAATCTCAGCAAACCTTTTTTCACCAAATCTTGATGATACTTGGTGGTAATGATCAGTTCACTAATCCCACTTGGCTGCCCAACTTTCACTCTTCTAGGTTCAAGCGTTCCTTTCCAGTAACAGTTTGAATTTTTAGGTTTCACTCTGTTTTCTGTTATATAGATAGATGTGTTTGAAACTCTAAATCAAACACGGTTTGTGCTAGCTCCTTGAAACTTGACCAAATGAAGTAGTTCTAAGTTCTATCTCTATGGTTTGTTTCCTTTTGAAGTACCCCATGCAGAGACTGGCGAAAAACACTTTGGTTTGAAAGGGGTTGCCAAGCTTCCAAAAAACTACTAGTTTGCTGAAATCTCAGCAAACATTTTTTCACCAAATCTTGATGATACTTGGTGGTAATGATCAGTTCACTAATCCCACTTGGCTGCCCAACTTTCACTCTTCTAGGTTCAAGCATTCGTTTCCAGTAACAGTTTGAATTTTTAGGTTTCACTCTGTTTTCTGTTATATAGATAGATGTGTTTGAAACTCTAAATCAAACACGGTTTGTGCTAGCTCCGTGAAACTTGACAAAATGAAGTAGTTCTAAGTTCTATCTCTATAGTTTGTTTCCTCTTGAAGTACCCCATGAAGAGACTGGCGAAGAACACTTTCGTTTGAAAGGGGTTGCCAAGCTTCCAAAAAACTACTAGTTTGCTGAAATCTCAGCAAACATTTTTTCACCAAATCTTGATGATACTTGGTGGTAATGATCAGTTCACTAAGCCCACTTGGCTGCCCAATTTTCACTCTTCTAGGTTCAAGCGTTCGTTTCCAGTAACACTTTGAATTTTTAGGTTTCACTCTGTTTTCTGCTATATAGATAGATGTGTTTGAAACTCTAAATCAAACACGGTTTGTGCTAGCTCCTTGAAACTTGACCAAATGAAGTACTTCTAAGTTCTATCTCTATGGTTTGTTTCCTCTTGAAGTACCCCATGCAGAGACTGGCGAAAAACACTTTCGTTTGAAAGGGGTTGCCAACTTCCAAAAAACTACTAGTTTCCTGAAATCTCAGCAAACATTTTTTCACAAAAATTTGATGATACTTGGTGGTAATGATCAGTTCACTAAGCCCACTTGGCTGCCCAATTTTTACTCTTCTAAGTTCAAGCGTTCGTTTCCAGTAACACTTTGAATTTTTAGGTTTCACTCTGTTTTCTCCTACATAGATAGCGGTGTTTGGAATTCTAAATCAAACACGGTTTGTGCTAGCTCCTTGAACCTTGACCAAATGAAGTAGTTCTAAGTTCTATCTCTATGGTTTGTTTCCTCTTGAAGTACCCCATGCAGAGTCTGGCGAAAAACACTTTCATTTGAAAGGGGTTGCCAAGCTTCCAAAAAACTACTAGTTTGCTGAAATCTCAGCAAACATTTTTTCACCAAATCTTGATGATACTTGGTGGTAATGATCAGTTCACTAAGCCCACTTGGCTGCCCAATTTTCACTCTTCTAGGTTCAAGCGATCGTTTCCAGTAACAGTTTGAATTTTTAGGTTTCACTCTGTTTTCTGTTATATAGATAGATGTGTTTGAAACTCTAAATCAAACACGGTTTGTGCTAGCTCCTTGAAACTTGACAAAATGAAGTAGTTCTAAGTTCTATCTCTATGGTTTGTTTCCTCTTAAAGTACCCCATGCAGAGACTGGCGAAAAACACTTTCGTTTGAAAGGGGTTGCCAAGCTTCCAAAAAACTACTAGTTTGCTGAAATCTCAGCAAACTTTTTTTCACCAAATCTTGATGATACTTGGTGGTAATGATCAGTTAACTAATCCCACTTGGCTGCCCAACTTTCACTCTTCTAGGTTCAAGCGTTCTTTTCCAGTAACAGTTTGAATTTTTAGGTTTCACTCTGTTTTCAGCTATATAGATAGATGTGTTTGAAACTCTAAATCAAACACGGTTTGTGCTAGCTCCTTGAAACTTGACAAAATGAAGTAGTTCTAAGTTCTATCTCTATGGTTTGTTTCCTCTTGAAGTACCCCATGCAGAGACTGGCGAAAAACACTTTCGTTTGAAAGGGGTTGCCAAGCTTCCAAAAAACTACTAGTTTGCTGAAATCTCAGCAAACATTTTTTCACCAAATCTTGATGATACTTGGTGGTAATGATCAGTTCACTAATCCCACTTGGCTGCCCAACTTTCACTCTTCTAGGTTCAAGCGTTCGTTTCCAGTAACAGTTTGAATTTTTAGGTTTCACTCTGTTTTCTGTTATATAGATAGATGTGTTTGAAACTCTAAACCAAACACGGTTTGTGCTAGCTCCGTGAAACTTGACAAAATGAAGTAGTTCTAAGTTCTATCTCTATGGTTTGTTTCCTCTTTAAGTACCCCATGCAGAGACTGGCGAAAAACACTTTCGTTTGAAAGGGGTTGCCAAGCTTCCAAAAAACTACTAGTTTGCTGAAATCTCAGCAAACTTTTTTTCACCAAATCTTGATGATACTTGGTGGTAATGATCAGTTCACTAAGCCCACTTGGCTGCCCAATTTTTACTCTTCTAAGTTCAAGCGTTCGTTTTCAGTAACACTTTGAATTTTTAGGTTTCACTCTGTTTTCTCCTACATAGATAGCGGTGTTTGGAATTCTAAATCAAACACGGTTTGTGCTAGCTCCTTGAACCTTGACCAAATGAAGTAGTTCTAACTTCTATCTCTATGGTTTGTTTCCTCTTGAAGTACCCCATGCAGAGTCTGGCGAAAAACACTTTCATTTGAAAGGGGTTGCCAAGCTTCCAAAAAACTACTAGTTTGCTGAAATCTCAGCAAACATTTTTTCACCAAATCTTGATGATACTTGGTGGTAATGATCAGTTCACTAAGCCCACTTGGCTGCCCAATTTTCACTCTTCTAGGTTCAAGCGATCGTTTCCAGTAACAGTTTGAATTTTTAGGTTTCACTCTGTTTTCTGTTATATAGATAGATGTGTTTGAAACTCTAAATCAAACACGGTTTGTGCTAGCTCCTTGAAACTTGACAAAATGAAGTAGTTCTAAGTTCTATCTCTATGGTTTGTTTCCTCTTGAAGTACCCCATGCAGAGACTGGCGAAAAACACTTTCGTTTGAAAGGGGTTGCCAAGCTTCCAAAAAACTACTAGTTTGCTGAAATCTCAGCAAACATTTTTTCACCAAATCTTGATGATACTTGGTGGTAATGATCAGTTCACTAATCCCACTTGGCTGCCCAACTTTCACTCTTCTAGGTTCAAGCGTTCTTTTCCAGTAACAGTTTGAATTTTTAGGTTTCACTCTGTTTTCTGCTATATAGATAGATGTGTTTGAAACTCTAAATCAAACACGGTTTGTGCTAGCTCCTTGAAACTTGACAAAATGAAGTAGTTCTAAGTTCTATCTCTATGGTTTGTTTCCTCTTGAAGTACCCCATGCAGAGACTGGCGAAAAACACTTTCGTTTGAAAGGGGTTGCCAAGCTTCCAAAAAACTACTAGTTTGCTGAAATCTCAGCAAACATTTTTTCACCAAATCTTGATGATACTTGGTGGTAATGATCAGTTCACTAATCCCACTTGGCTGCCCAACTTTCACTCTTCTAGGTTCAAGCGTTCGTTTCCAGTAACAGTTTGAATTTTTAGGTTTCACTCTGTTTTCTGTTATATAGATAGATGTGTTTGAAACTCTAAACCAAGCACGGTTTGTGCTAGCTCCTTGAAACTTGACAAAATGAAGTAGTTCTAAGTTCTATCTCTATGGTTTGTTTCCTCTTTAAGTACCCCATGCAGAGACTGGCGAAAAACACTTTCGTTTGAAAGGGGTTGCCAAGCTTCCAAAAAACTACTAGTTTGCTGAAATCTCAGCAAACATTTTTTCACCAAATCTTGATGATACTTGGTGGTAATGATCAGTTCACTAATCCCACTTGGCTGCCCAACTTTCACTCTTCTAGGTTCAAGCGTTCGTTTCCAGTAACAGTTTGAATTTTTAGGTTTCACTCTGTTTTCTGTTATATAGATAGATGTCTTTGAAACTCTAAATCAATCACGGTTTGTGCTAGCTCCGTGAAACTTCACAAAACGAAGTAGTTCTAAGTTCTATCTCTATGGTTTGTTTCCTCTTGAAGTACCCCATGCAGAGACTGGCGAAGAACACTTTCGTTTGAAAGGGGTTGCCAAGCTTCCAAAAAACTACTAGTTTGCTGAAATCTCAGCAAACATTTTTTCACCAAATCTTGATGATACTTGGTGGTAATGATCAGTTCACTAAGCCCACTTGGCTGCCCAACTTTCACTCTTCTAGGTTCAAGCGTTCGTTTCCAGTAACAGTTTGAATTTTTAGGTTTCACTCTGTTTTCTGCTATATAGATAGATGTGTTTGAAACTCTAAATCAAACACGGTTTGTGCTAGCTCCTTGAAACTTGACCAAATGAAGTAGTTCTAAGTTCTATCTCTATGGTTTGTTTCCTCTTGAAGTACCCCATGCAGAGACTGGCGAAAAACACTTTCCTTTGAAAGGGGTTGCCAAGCTTCCAAAAAACTACTAGTTTGCTGAAATCTCAGCAAACATTTTTTCACCAAAATTTGATGATACTTGGTGGTAATGATCAGTTCACTAAGCCCACTTGGCTGCCCAACTTTCACTCTTCTAGGTTCAAGCGTTCCTTTCCAGTAACAGTTTGAATTTTTAGGTTTCACTCTGTTTTCTCCTACATAGATAGCGGTGTTTGGAATTCTAAATCAAACACGGTTTGTGCTAGCTCCGTGAAACTTGACAAAATTAAGTAGTTCTAAGTTCTATCTCTATGGTTTGTTTCCTCTTGAAGTACCCCATGCAGAGACTGGCGAAGAACACTTTCGTTTGAAAGGGGTTGCCAAGCTTCCAAAAAACTACTAGTTTGATGAAATCTCAGCAAACATTTTTTCACCAAATCTTGATGATACTTGGTGGTAATGATCAGTTCACTAAGCCCGCTTGGCTTCCCAATTTACACTCTTCTAGGTTCAAGCGTTTGTTTCCAGTAACACTTTGAATTTTTAGGTTTCCCTCTGTTTTCTGCTATATAGATAGATGTGTTTGAAACTCTAAATCAAACACGGTTTGTGCTAGCTCCGTGAAACTTGACAAAATGAAGTAGTTCTAACTTCTATCTCTATGGTTTGTTTCCTCTTGAAGTACCCCATGCAGAGACTGGCGAAGAACACTTTCGGTTGAAAGGGGTTGCCAAGCTTCCAAAAAACAACTCGTTTGCTGAAATCTCAGCAAACATTTTTTCACCAAATCTTGATGATACTTGATGATAATGATCAATTCACTAAGCCCACTTGGCTGCCCAATTTTCACTCTTCTAGGTTCAAGCGTTCGTTTCCAGTAACACTTTGAATTTTTAGGTTTCACTCTGTTTTCTGCTATATAGATAGATGTGTTTGAAACTCTAAATCAAACACGGTTTGTGCTAGCTCCTTTAAACTTGACAAAATGAAGTAGTTCTAAGTTCTATCTCTATGGTTTGTTTCCTCTTGAAGTACCCCATGCAGAGACTGGCGAAAAACACTTTCGTTTGAAAGGGGTTGCCAAGCTTCCAAAAAACTACTAGTTTGCTGAAATCTCAGCAAACATATTTTCACCAAATCTTGATGATACTTGGTGGTAATGATCAGTTCACTAATCCCACTTGGCTGCCCAACTTTCACTCTTCTAGGTTCAAGCGTTCGTTTCCAGTAACACTTTGAAATTTTAGGTTTCACTCTGTTTTCTGCTATATAGATAGATGTCTTTGAAACTCTAAATCAAACACGGTTTGTGCTAGCTCCTTGAAACTTGACAAAATGAAGTAGTTGTTAGTTCTATCTCTATGGTTTTTTTCATCTTGAGGTACCCCATGCAGAGACTGGCGAAAAACACTTTCGTTTGAAAGGGGTTGCCAAGCTTTCAAAAAACTACTAGTTTGCTGAAATCTCAGCAAACATTTTTTCACCAAATCTTGATGATACTTGGTGGTAATGATCAGTTCACTAATCCCACTTGGCTGCCCAACTTTCACACTTCTAGGTTCAAGCGTTCGTTTCCAGTAACAGTTTGAATTTTTAGGTTTCACTCTGTTTTCTGTTATATACATAGATGTGTTTGAAACTCTAAATCAAACACGGTTTGTGCTAGCTCCTTGAAAGTTGACAAAATGAAGTACTTCTAAGTTCTATCTCTATGGTTTGTTTCCTCTTGATGTACCCCATGCAGAGACTGGCGAAAAACTCTTTCGTTTGAAAGGGGTTGCCAAGCTTCCAAAAAACTACTAGTTTGCTGAAATCTCAGCAAACATTTTTTCACCAAATCTTGATGATACTTGGTGGTAATGATCAGTTCACTAATCCCACTTGGCTGCCCAACTTTCACTCTTCTAGGTTCAAGCTTTCGTTTCCAGTAACAGTTTGAATTTTTAGGTTTCACTCTGTTTTCTGTTATATAGATAGATGTGTTTGAAACTCTAAATCAAACACGGTTTGTGCTAGCTCCGTGAAACTTGACAAAATGAAGTAGTTCTAAGTTCTATCTCTATGGTTTGTTTCCTCTTGAAGTACCCCATGCAGAGACTGGCGAAGAACACTTTCATTTGAAAGGGGTTGCCAAGCTTCCAAAAAACTACTCGTTTGCTGAAATCTCAGCAAACATTTTTTCACCAAAACTTGATGATACTTGGTGGTAATGATCAGTTCACTAAGCCCACTTGGCAGCCCAATTTTTACTCTTCTAGGTTCAAGCGTTCGTTTCCAGTAACACTTTGAAATTTTAGGTTTCACTCTGTTTTCTGCTATATAGATAGATGTCTTTGAAACTCTAAATCAAACACTGTTTGTGCTAGCTCCTTGAAACTTGACAAAATGAAGTAGTTGTTACTTCTATCTCTATGGTTTTTTTCATCTTGAGGTACCCCATGCAGAGACTGGCGAAAAACACTTTCGTTTGAAAGGGGTTGCCAAGCTTTCAAAAAACTACTAGTTTGCTGAAATCTCAGCAGACATTTTTTCACCAAATCTTGATGATACTTGGTGGTAATGATCAGTTCACTAATCCCACTTGGCTGCCCAACTTTCACTCTTCTAGGTTCAAGCGTTCGTTTCCAGTAACAGTTTGAATTTTTAGGTTTCACTCTGTTTTCTGCTATATAGATAGTTGTGTTTGAAACTCTAAATCAAACACGGTTTGTGCTAGCTCCGTGAAACTTGACAAAATGAAGTAGTTGTTAGTTCTATCTCTATGGTTTGTTTCCTCTTGAAGTACCCCATGCAGAGACTGGCGAAGAACACTTTCGTTTGAAAGGGGTTGCCAAGCTTCCAAAAAACTACTCGTTTGCTGAAATCTCAGCAAACATTTTTTCAACAAACCTTGATGATACTTGGTGATAATGATCAATTCACTAAGCCCACTTGGCTGCCCAATTTTCACTCTTCTAGGTTCAAGCGTTCGTTTCCAGTAACACTTTGAATTTTTAGGTTTCACTCTGTTTTCTGCTATATAGAGAGATGTGTTTGAAACTCTAAATCAAACACGGTTTGTGCTAGCTCCTTGAAACTTGACAAAATGAAGTAGTTCTAAGTTCTATCTCTATGGTTTGTTTCCTCTTGAAGTACCACATGCAGAGACTGGCGAAAAACACTTTCGTTTGAAAGGGGTTGCCAAGCTTCCAAAAAACTACTAGTTTGCTGAAATCTCAGCAAACATTTTTTCACCAAATCTTGATGATACTTGGTGGTAATGATCAGTTCACTAATCCCACTTGGCTGCCCAACTTTCACTCTTCTAGGTTCAAGCGTTCTTTTCCAGTAACAGTTTGAATTTTTAGGTTTCACTCTGTTTTTTGCTATATAGATAGATGTGTTTGAAACTCTAAATCAAACACGGTTTGTGCTAGCTCCTTGAAACTTGACAAAATGAAGTAGTTCTAAGTTCTATCTCTATGGTTTGTTTCCTCTTGAAGTACCCCATGCAGAGACTGGCGAAAAACACTTTCGTTTGAAAGGGGTTGCCAAGCTTCCAAAAAACTACTAGTTTGCTGAAATCTCAGCAAACATTTTTTCACCAAATCTTGATGATACTTGGTGGTAATGATCAGTTCACTAATCCCACTTGGCTGCCCAACTTTCACTCTTCTAGGTTCAAGCGTTCGTTTCCAGTAACAGTTTGAATTTTTAGGTTTCACTCTGTTTTCTGTTATATAGATAGATGTGTTTGAAACTCTAAACCAAGCACGGTTTGTGCTAGCTCCTTGAAACTTGACAAAATGAAGTAGTTCTAAGTTCTATCTCTATGGTTTGTTTCCTCTTTAAGTACCCCATGCAGAGACTGGCGAAAAACACTTTCGTTTGAAAGGGGTTGCCAAGCTTCCAAAAAACTACTAGTTTGCTGAAATCTCAGCAAACATTTTTTCACCAAATCTTGATGATACTTGGTGGTAATGATCAGTTCACTAATCCCACTTGGCTGCCCAACTTTCACTCTTCTAGGTTCAAGCGTTCGTTTCCAGTAACAGTTTGAATTTTTAGGTTTCACTCTGTTTTCTGTTATATAGATAGATGTCTTTGAAACTCTAAATCAATCACGGTTTGTGCTAGCTCCGTGAAACTTCACAAAACGAAGTAGTTCTAAGTTCTATCTCTATGGTTTGTTTCCTCTTGAAGTACCCCATGCAGAGACTGGCGAAGAACACTTTCGTTTGAAAGGGGTTGCCAAGCTTCCAAAAAACTACTAGTTTGCTGAAATCTCAGCAAACATTTTTTCACCAAATCTTGATGATACTTGGTGGTAATGATCAGTTCACTAAGCCCACTTGGCTGCCCAACTTTCACTCTTCTAGGTTCAAGCGTTCGTTTCCAGGAACAGTTTGAATTTTTAGGTTTCAGTCTGTTTTCTGCTATATAGATAGATGTGTTTGAAACTCTAAATCAAACACGGTTTGTGCTAGCTCCTTGAAACTTGACCAAATGAAGTAGTTCTAAGTTCTATCTCTATGGTTTGTTTCCTCTTGAAGTACCCCATGCAGAGACTGGCGAAAAACACTTTCGTTTGAAAGGGGTTGCCAAGCTTCCAAAAAACTACTAGTTTGCTGAAATCTCAGCAAACATTTTTTCACCAAAATTTGATGATACTTGGTGGTAATGATCAGTTCACTAAGCCCACTTGGCTGCCCAACTTTCACTCTTCTAGGTTCAAGCGTTCCTTTCCAGTAACAGTTTGAATTTTTAGGTTTCACTCTGTTTTCTCCTACATAGATAGCGGTGTTTGGAATTCTAAATCAAACACGGTTTGTGCTAGCTCCGTGAAACTTGACAAAATTAAGTAGTTCTAAGTTCTATCTCTATGGTTTGTTTCCTCTTGAAGTACCCCATGCAGAGACTGGCGAAGAACACTTTCGTTTGAAAGGGGTTGCCAAGCTTCCAAAAAACTACTAGTTTGATGAAATCTCAGCAAACATTTTTTCACCAAATCTTGATGATACTTGGTGGTAATGATCAGTTCACTAATCCCACTTGGCTGCCCAACTTTCACTCTTCTAGGTTCAAGCGTTCGTTTCCAGTAACAGTTTGAATTTTTAGGTTTCACTCTGTTTTCTGTTATATAGATAGATGTGTTTGAAACTCTAAATCAAACACGGTTTGTGCTAGCTCCGTGAAACTTGACAAAATGAAGTAGTTCTAACTTCTATCTCTATGGTTTGTTTCCTCTTGAAGTACCCCATGCAGAGACTGGCGAAGAACACTTTCGGTTGAAAGGGGTTGCCAAGCTTCCAAAAAACAACTCGTTTGCTGAAATCTCAGCAAACATTTTTTCACCAAATCTTGATGATTCTTGATGATAATGATCAATTCACTAAGCCCACTTGGCTGCCCAATTTTTACTCTTCTAGGTTCAAGCGTTCGTTTCCAGTAACACTTTGAAATTTTAGGTTTCACTCTGTTTTCTGCTATATAGATAGATGTGTTTGAAACTCTAAATCAAACACGGTTTGTGCTAGCTCCTTGAAACTTGACCAAATGAAGTAGTCCTATGTTGTATCTCTATGGTTTTTTTCCTCTTGAAGTACCCCATGAAGAGACTGGCGAAAAACACTTTCGTTTGAAAGGGGTTGCCAAGCTTCCAAAAAACTACTAGTTTGCTGAAATCTCAGCAAACATTTTTTCACCAAATCTTGATGATACTTGGTGGTAATGATCAGTTCACTAATCCCACTTGGCTGCCCAACTTTCACTCTTCTAGGTTCAAACGTTCGTTTCCAGTAACAGTTTGAATTTTTAGGTTTCACTCTGTTTTCTGCTATATAGATAGATGTGTTTGAAACTCTAAATCAAACACGGTTTGTGCTAGCTCCGTGAAACTTGACAAAATGAAGTAGTTCTAAGTTCTATCTCTATGGTTTGTTTCCTCTTGTAGTACCCGATGCAGAGACTGGCGAAGAACACTTTCGTTTGAAAGGAGTTGCCAAGCTTCCAAAAAACTACTCGTTTGCTGAAATTTCAGCAAACATTTTTTCACCAAAACTTGATGATACTTGGTGGTAATGATCAGTTCACTAAGCCCACTTGGCTGCCCAATTTTCACTCTTCTAGGTTCAAGCGTTCGTTTCCAGTAACACTTTGAATTTTTAGGTTTCACTCTGTTTTCTGCTATATAGATAGATGTGTTTGAAACTCTAAATCAAACACGGTTTGTGCTAGCTCCTTGAAACTTGACCAAATGAAGTAGTCCTATGTTCTATCTCTATGGTTTGTTTCCTCTTGAAGTACCCCATGCAGAGACTGGCGAAAAACACTTTCGTTTGAAAGGGGTTGCCAAGCTTCCAAAAAACTACTAGTTTGCTGAAATCTCAGCAAACATTTTTTCACCAAAACTTGATGATACTTGGTGGTAATGATCAGATCACTCAGCCCACTTGGCTGCCCAATTTTGACTCTTCTAGGTTCAAGCGTTCGTTTCCAGTAACACTTTGAAATTTTAGGTTTCACTCTGTTTTCTGCTATATAGATAGATGTCTTTGAAACTCTAAATCAAACACGGTTTGTGCTAGCTCCTTGAAACTTGACAAAATGAAGTAGTTGTTAGTTCTATCTCTATGGTTTTTTTCCTCTTGAGGTACCCCATGTAGAGACTGGCGAAAAACACTTTCGTTTGAAAGGTGTTGCCAAGCTTTCAAAAAACTACTTGTTTGCTGAAATCTCAGCAAACATTTTTTCACCAAATCTTGATGATACTTGGTGGTAATGATCAGGTCACTAATCCCACTTGGCTGCCCAACTTTCACTCTTCTAGGTTCAAGCGTTCGTTTCCAGTAACAGTTTGAATTTTTAGGTTTCACTCTGTTTTCTGCTATATAGATAGATGTGTTTGAAACTCTAAATCAAACACGGTTTGTGCTAGCTCCGTGAAACTTGACATAATGAAGTAGTTCTAAGTTCTATCTCTATGGTTTGTTTCCTCTTGAAGTACCCCATGCAGAGACTGGCGAAGAACACTTTCGTTTGAAAGGGGTTGCCAAGCTTCCAAAAAACTACTCGTTTGCTGAAATCTCAGCAAACATTTTTTCACCAAATCTTGATGATACTTGGTGGTAATGATCAGTTCACTAAGCCCACTTGGCTGCCCAATTTTCACTCTTCTAGGTTCAAGCGTTCGTTTCCAGTAACACTTTGAATTTTTAGGTTTCACTCTGTTTTCTGCTATATAGATAGATGTGTTTGAAACTCTAAATCAAACACGGTTTGTGCTAGCTCCTTGAAACTTGACCAAATGAAGTAGTTCTAAGTTCTATCTCTATGGTTTGTTTCCTCTTGAAGTACCCCATGCAGAGACTGGCGAAAAACACTTCCGTTTGAAAGGGGTTGCCAAGCTTCCAAAAAACTACTAGTTTGCTGAAATCTCAGCAAACATTTTTTCACCAAATCTTGATGATACTTGGTGGTAATGATCAGTTCACTAATCCCACTTGGCTGCCCAACTTTCACTCTTCTAGGTTCAAGCGTTTGTTTCCAGTAACAGTTTGAATTTTTAGGTTTCACTCTGTTTTCTGCTATATAGATAGATGTGTTTGAAACTCTAAATCAAACACGGTTTGTGCTAGCTCCGTGAAACTTGACAAAATGAATTAGTTCTAAGTTCTATCTCTATGGTTTGTTTCCTCTTGAAGTACCCCATGCAGAGACTGGCGAAGAAAACTTTCGTTTGAAAGGGGTTGCCAAGCTTGAAAAAAACTACTCGTTTTCTGAAATCTCAGCAAACATTTTTTCACCAAATCTTGATGATACTTGGTGGTAATGATCAGTTCACGAATCCCACTTGGCTGCCCAACTTTCACTCTTCTAGGTTCAAGGGTTCGTTTCCAGTAACAGTTTGAATTTTCAGGTTTCACTCTGTTTTCTGCTATATATAGATGTCTTTGAAACTCTAAATCAAACACGGTTTGTGCTAGCTCCGTGAAACTTGACAAAATGAAGGAGTTCTAAGTTCTATCTCTATGGTTTGTTTCCTCTTGAAGTACCCCATGCAGAGACTGGCGAAGAACACTTTCGTTTGAAAGGGGTTGCCAATCTTCCAAAAAACTACTCGTTTGCTGAAATCTCAGCAAACATTTTTTCACCAAATCTTGATGATACTTGGTGGTAATGATCAGTTCACTAAGCCCACTTGGCTGCCCAATTTTCACTCTTCTAGGTTCAAGCGTTCGTTTCCAGTAACACTTTGAATTTTTAGGTTTCACTCTGTTTTCTGCTATATAGATAGATGTGTTTGAAACTCTAAATCAAACACGGTTTGTGCTATCTCCTTGAAACTTGACCAAATGAAGTAGTTCTAAGTTCTATCTCTATGGTTTGTTTCCTCTTGAAGTACCCCATGCAGAGACGGCGAAAAACACTTCCGTTTGAAAGGGGTTGCCAAGCTTCCAAAAAACTACTACTTTGCTGAAAACTCAGCAAACATTTTTTCACCAAATCTTGATGATACTTGGTGGTAATGATCAGTTCACTAATCCCACTTGGCTGCCCAAATTTTATTCTTCTAGGTTGAAGCTTTCGTTTCCAGTAACAGTTTGAATTTTTAGGTTTCACTCTGTTTTCTCCTACATAGATAGCTGTGTTTGGAATTCTAAATCAAACACGGTTTGTGCTAGCTTCTTGAAACTAGACAAAATGAAGTAGTTCTAAGTTCTATCTCTATGGTTTGTTTCCTCTTGAAGTACCCCATGCAGAGACTGGCGAAAAACACTTTCATTTGAAAGGGGTTGCCAAGCTTCCAAAAAACTACTAGTTTGCTGAAATCTCAGCAAACATTTTTTCACCAAATCTTGATGATACTTGGTGGTAATGATCAGTTCACTAAGCCCACTTGGCTGCCCAACTTTCACTCTTCTAGGTTCAAGCGTTCGTTTCCAGTAACAGTTTGAATTTTTAGGTTTCACTCTGTTTTCTGCTATATAGATAGATGTCTCGAAACTCTAAATCAAACACGGTTTGTGCTAGCTCCGTGAAACTTGACAAAATAAAGTAGTTCTAAGTTCTATCTCTATGGTTTGTTTCCTCTTGAAGTACCCCATGCAGAGACTGGCGAAGAACACTTTCGTTTGAAAGGGGTTGCCAAGCTTCCAAAAAACTACTGGTTTGCTGAAATCTCAGCAAACATTTTTTCACCAAATCTTGATGATACTTGGTGGTAATGATCAGTTCACTAAGCCCACTTGGCTGCCCAATTTTCACTCTTCTAGGTTCAAGCGTTCGTTTCCAGTAACACTTTGAAATTTTAGGTTTCACTCTGTTTTCTGCTATATAGATAGATGTGTTTGAAACTCTAAATCAAACACGGTTTGTGCTAGCTCCGTGAAACTTGACAAAATGAAGTAGTTCTAAGTTCTACCTCTATGGTTTGTTTCCTCTTGAAGTACCCCATGCAGAGACTGGCGAAGAACACTTTAGTTTGAAAGGGGTTGCCAAGCTTCCAAAAAACTTCTCGTTTGCTGAAATCTCAGCAAACATTTTTTCACCAAATCTTGATGATACTTGGTGGTAATGATCAGTTCACTAAGCCCACTTGGCTGCCCAATTTTCACTCTTCTAGGTTCAAGCGTTCGTTTCCAGTAACACTTTGAATTTTTAGGTTTCACTCTGTTTTCTGCTATATAGATAGATGTGTTTGAAACTCTAAATCAAACACGGTTTGTGCTAGCTCCTTGAAACTTGACAAAATGAAGTAGTTCTAAGTTCTATCTCTATGGTTTGTTTCGTCTTGAAGTACCCCATGCAGAGACTGGCGAAAAACACTTTCGTTTGAAAGGGGTTGCCAAGCTTCCAAAAAACTACTAGTTTGCTGAAATCTCAGCAAACATTTTTTCACCAAATCTTGATGATACTTGGTGGTAATGATCAGTTCACTAATCCCACTTGGCTGCCCAAATTTTATTCTTCTAGGTTGAAGCTTTCGTTTCCAGTGACTGTTTGAATTTTTAGGTTTCGCTCTGTTTTCTGCTATATAGAGAGATGTGTTTGAAACTCTAAATCAAACACGGTTTGTGCTAGCTCCTTGAAACTTGACCAAATGAAGTAGTTCTAAGTTCTATCTCTATGGTTTGTTTCCTCTTGAAGTACCCCATGCAGAGACTGGCGAAGAACACTTCCGTTTGAAAGGGGTTGCCAAGCTTCCAAAAAACTACTAGTTTGCTGAAATCTCAGCAAACATTTTTTCACCAAATCTTGATGATACTTGGTGGTAATGATCAGTTCACTAATCCCACTTGGCTGCCCAACTTTCACTCTTCTAGGTTCAAGCGTTCGTTTCCAGTAACAGTTTGAATTTTTAGGTTTCACTCTGTTTTCTGCTATATAGATAGATGTGTTTGAAACTCTAAATCAAACACGGTTTGTGCTAGCTCCGTGAAACTTGACAAAATGAATTAGTTCTAAGTTCTATCTCTATGGTTTGTTTCCTCTTGAAGTACCCCATGCAGAGACTGGCGAAGAACACTTTCGTTTGAAAGGGGTTGCCAAGCTTGAAAAAAACTACTCGTTTGCTGAAATCTCAGCAAACATTTTTTCACCAAATCTTGATGATACTTGGTGGTAATGATCAGTTCACTAAGCCCACTTGGCTGCCCAATTTTTACTCTTCTAGGTTCAAGCGTTCGTTTCCAGTAACACTTTGAATTTTTAGGTTTCACTCTGTTTTCTGCTATATAGATAGATGTGTTTGAAACTCTAAATCAAACACGGTTTGTGCTAGCTTCTTGAAACTTGACAAAATGAAGTAGTTCTAAGTTCTATCTCTATGGTTTGTTTCCTCTTGAAGTACCCCATGCAGAGACTGGCGAAAAACACTTTCGTTTGAAAGGGTTGCCAAGCTTCCAAAAAACTACTAGTTTGCTAAATTCTCAGCAAACATTTTTTCACCAAATCTTGATGATACTTGGTGGTAATGATCAGTTCACTAATCCCACTTGGCTGCCCAACTTTCACTCTTCTAGGTTCAAGCGTTCGTTTCCAGTAACAGTTTGAATTTTCAGGTTTCACTCTGTTTTCTGCTATATATAGATGTCTTTGAAACTCTAAATCAAACACGGTTTGTGCTAGCTCCGTGAAACTTGACAAAATGAAGGAGTTCTAAGTTCTATCTCTATGGTTTGTTTCCTCTTGAAGTACCCCATGCAGAGACTGGCGAAGAACACTTTCGTTTGAAAGGGGTTGCCAAGCTTCCAAAAAACTACTTGTTTGCTGAAATCTCAGCAAACATTTTTTCACCAAATCTTGATGATACTTGGTGGTAATGATCAGTTCACTAAGCCCACTTGGCTGCCCAATTTTCACTCTTCTAGGTTCAAGCGTTCGTTTCCAGTAACACTTTGAAATTTTAGGTTTAACTCTGTTTTCTGCTATATAGATAGATGTGTTTGAAACTCTAAATCAAACACGGTTTGTGCTAGCTCCGTGAAACTTGACAAAATGAAGTAGTTCTAAGTTCTACCTCTATGGTTTGTTTCCTCTTGAAGTACCCCATGCAGAGACTGGCGAAGAACACTTTCGTTTGAAAGGGGTTGCCAAGCTTCCAAAAAACTACTCGTTTGCTGAAATCTCAGCAAACATTTTTTCACCAAATCTTGATGATACTTGGTGTTAATGATCAGTTCACTAAGCCCACTTGGCTGCCCAATTTTCACTCTTCTAGGTTCAAGCGTTCGTTTCCAGTAACAGTTTGAATTTTTAGGTTTCACTCTGTTTTCTGCTATATAGATAGATGTGTTTGAAACTCTAAATCAAACACGGTTTGTGCTAGCTCCTTGAAACTTGACAAAATGAAGTAGTTCTAAGTTCTATCTCTATGGTTTGTTTCCTCTTGAAGTACCCCATGCAGAGACTGGCGAAAAACACTTTCATTTGAAAGGGGTTGCCAAGCTTCCAAAAAACTACTAGTTTGCTGAAATCTCAGCAAACATTTTTTCACCAAATCTTGATGATACTTGGTGGTAATGATCAGTTCACTAAGCCCACTTGGCTGCCCAACTTTCACTCTTCTAGGTTCAAGCGTTCGTTTCCAGTAACAGTTTGAATTTTTAGGTTTCACTCTGTTTTCTGCTATATAGATAGATGTCTCGAAACTCTAAATCAAACACGGTTTGTGCTAGCTCCGTGAAACTTGACAAAATAAAGTAGTTCTAAGTTCTATCTCTATGGTTTGTTTCCTCTTGAAGTACCCCATGCAGAGACTGGCGAAGAACACTTTCGTTTGAAAGGGGTTGCCAAGCTTCCAAAAAACTACTGGTTTGCTGAAATCTCAGCAAACATTTTTTCACCAAATCTTGATGATACTTGGTGGTAATGATCAGTTCACTAAGCCCACTTGGCTGCCCAATTTTCACTCTTCTAGGTTCAAGCGTTCGTTTCCAGTAACACTTTGAAATTTTAGGTTTCACTCTGTTTTCTGCTATATAGATAGATGTGTTTGAAACTCTAAATCAAACACGGTTTGTGCTAGCTCCGTGAAACTTGACAAAATGAAGTAGTTCTAAGTTCTACCTCTATGGTTTGTTTCCTCTTGAAGTACCCCATGCAGAGACTGGCGAAGAACACTTTCGTTTGAAAGGGGTTGCCAAGCTTCCAAAAAACTTCTCGTTTGCTGAAATCTCAGCAAACATTTTTTCACCAAATCTTGATGATACTTGGTGGTAATGATCAGTTCACTAAGCCCACTTGGCTGCCCAATTTTCACTCTTCTAGGTTCAAGCGTTCGTTTCCAGTAACACTTTGAATTTTTAGGTTTCACTCTGTTTTCTGCTATATAGATAGATGTGTTTGAAACTCTAAATCAAACACGGTTTGTGCTAGCTCCTTGAAACTTGACAAAATGAAGTAGTTCTAAGTTCTATCTCTATGGTTTGTTTCCTCTTGAAGTACCCCATGCAGAGACTGGCGAAAAACACTTTCGTTTGAAAGGGGTTGCCAAGCTTCCAAAAAACTACTAGTTTGCTGAAATCTCAGCAAACATTTTTTCACCAAATCTTGATGATACTTGGTGGTAATGATCAGTTCACTAAGCCCACTTGGCTGCCCAACTTTCACTCTTCTAGGTTCAAGCGTTCGTTTCCAGTAACAGTTTGAATTTTTAGGTTTCACTCTGTTTTCTGCTATATAGATAGATGTCTCGAAACTCTAAATCAAACACGGTTTGTGCTAGCTCCGTGAAACTTGACAAAATGAAGTAGTTCTAAGTTCTATCTCTATGGTTTGTTTCCTCTTGAAGTACCCCATGCAGAGACTGGCGAAGAACACTTTCGTTTGAAAGGGGTTGCCAAGCTTCCAAAAAACTACTGGTTTGCTGAAATCTCAGCAAACATTTTTTCACCAAATCTTGATGATACTTGGTGGTAATGATCAGTTCACTAAGCCCACTTGGCTGCCCAATTTTCACTCTTCTAGGTTCAAGCGTTCAATTCCAGTAACACTTTGAAATTTTAGGTTTCACTCTGTTTTCTGCTATATAGATAGATGTCTTTGAAACTCTAAATCAAACACGGTTTGTGCTAGCTCCTTGAAACTTGACAAAATGAAGTAGTTGTAAGTTCTATCTCTATGGTTTGTTTCCTCTTGAAGTACCCCATGCAGAGACTGGCGAAAAACACTTTCGTTTGATAGGGGTTGCCAAGCTTCCAAAAAACTACTAGTTTGCTGAAATCTCAGCAAACATTTTTTCACCAAATCTTGATGATACTTGGTGGTAATGATCAGTTCACTAATCCCACTTGGCTGCCCAACTTTCACTCTTCTAGGTTCAAGCGTTCGTTTCCAGTAACAGTTTGAATTTTTAGGTTTCACTCTGTTTTCTGTTATATAGATAGATGTGTTTGAAACTCTAAATCAAACACGGTTTGTGCTAGCTCCGTGAACGTTGACAAAATGAAGTAGTTCTATGTTCTATCTCTGTGGTTTGTTTCCTCTTGAAGTACCCCATGCAGAGACTGGCGAAGAACACTTTCGTTTGAAAGGGGTTGCCAAGCTTCCAAAAAACTACTAGTTTGCTGAAATCTCAGCAAACATTTTTTCACCAAATCTTGATGATACTTGGTGGTAATGATCAGTTCACTAATCCCACTTGGCTGCCCAACTTTCACTCTTCTAGGTTCAAGCGTTCGTTTCCAGTAACACTTTGAATTTTTAGGTTTCACTCTGTTTTCTGTTATATAGATAGATGTGTTTGAAACTCTAAATCAAACACGGTTTGTGCTAGCTCCTTGAAACTTGACCAAATGAAGTAGTTCTAAGTTCTATCTCTATGGTTTGTTTCCTCTTGAAGTGCCCCATGCAGAGACTGGCGAAAATCACTTTCGTTTTAAAGGGGTTGCCAAGCTTCCAAAAAACTACTAGTTTGCTGAAATCTCAGCAAACATTTTTTCACCAAAACTTGATGATACTTGGTGGTAATGATCAGTTCACTAAGCCCACTTGGCTGCCCAATTTTTACTCTTCTAGGTTCAAGCGTTCGTTTCCAGTAACACTTTGAAATTTTAGGTTTCACTCTGTTTTCTGCTATATAGATAGATGTCTTTGAAACTCTAAATCAAACACGGTTTGTGCTATCTCCTTGAAACTTGACAAAATGAAGTAGTTGTAAGTTCTATCTCTATGGTTTGTTTCCTCTTGAAGTACCCCATGCAGAGACTGGCGAAAAACACTTTCGTTTGAAAGGGATTGCCAAGCTTCCAAAAAACTACTAGTTTGCTGAAATCTCAGCAAATATTTTTTCACCAAATCTTTTTTTTTTTAAAGAGAGAGTGTGTGTGTGAGAGAGAGAGAGAGAGAGAGAGAGAGAGAGAGAATTTTTTTTAATATTTATTTTTTAGTTATCGGCAGGCACAACATCTTTGTTTGTTTGTGGTGCTGAGAATCGAACCCGGGCCGCACGCATGCCAGGCGAGCGCGCTACCGCTTGAGCCACATCCTCAGCCCACCAAATCTTGATGATACTTGGTGGTAATGATCAGTTCACTAATCCCACTTGGCTGCCCAATTTTTATTCTTCTAGGTTGAAGCATTCGTTTCCAGTAGCAGTTTGAATTTTTAGGTTTCACTCTGTTTTCTCCTACATAGATAGCTGTGTTTGGAATTCTAAATCAAACACGGTTTGTGCTAGCTCCTTGAAACTTGACCAAATGAAGTAGTTCTAAGTTCTATCTCTATGGTTTGTTTCCTCTTGAAGTACCCCATGTAGAGACTGGCGAAGAACACTTTCGTTTGAAAGGGGTTGCCAAGCTTCCAAAAAACTACTAGTTTCCTGAAATCTCAGCAAACATTTTTTCACCAAATCTTGATGATACTTGGTGGTAATGATCAGTTCACTAAGCCCACTTGGCTGCCCAATTTTCACTCTTCTAGGTTCAAGCGTTCGTTTCCAGTAACTCTTTGAATTTTTAGGTTTCACTCTGTTTTCTGCTATATAGATAGATGTGTTTGAAACTCTAATTCAAACACGGTTTGTGCTAGCTCCTTGAAACTTGAGCAAATGAAGTAGTTCTAAGTTGTATCTCTATGGTTTGTTTCCTCTTGAAGTACCCCATGCAGAGACTGGCGAAAAACACTTCCGTTTGAAAGGGGTTGCCAAGCTTCCAAAAAACTACTAGTTTGCTGAAATCTCCGCAAACATTTTTTCACCAAATCTTGATGATACTTGGTGGTAATGATCAGTTCACTAATCCCACTTGGCTGCCCAATTTTTACTCTTCTAGGTTCAAGCGTTCGTTTCCAGTAACACTTTGAAATTTTAGGTTTCACTCTGTTTTCTGCTATATAGATAGATGTCTTTGAAACTCTAAATCAAACACGGTTTTTGCTAGCTCCTTGAAACTTGACAAAATGAAGTAGTTGTTTGTTCTATCTCTATGGTTTTTTTCCTCTTGAAGTACCCCATGCAGAGACTGGCGAAAAACACTTTCGTTTGAAAGGGGTTGCCAAGCTTCCAAAAAACTACTCGTTTGCTGAAATCTCAGCAAACATTTTTTCACCAAATCTTGATGATACTTGGTGGTAATGATCAGTTCACTAAGCCCACTTGGCTGCCCAAATTTTATTCTTCTAGGTTGAAGCTTTCGTTTCCAGTGACTGTTTGAATTTTTAGGTTTCACTCTGTTTTCTGCTATATAGATAGATGTGTTTGAAACTCTAAATCAAACACGGTTTGTGCTAGCTCCTTGAAACTTGACAAAATGAAGTAGTTCTAAGTTCTATCTCTATGGTTTGTTTCCTCTTGAAGTACCCCATGCAGAGACTGGCGAAAAACACTTCCGTTTGAAAGGGGTTGCCAAGCTTCCAAAAAACTACTAGTTTGCTGAAATCTCAGCAAACATTTTTTCACCAAATCTTGATGATACTTGGTGGTAATGATCAGTTCACTAATCCCACTTGGCTGCCCAAATTTTATTCTTCTAGGTTGAAGCTTTCGTTTCCAGTAACAGTTTGAATTTTTAGGTTTCACTCTGTTTTCTCCTACATAGATAGCTGTGTATGGAATTCTAAATCAAACACGGTTTGTGCTAGCTCCTTGAAACTTGACCAAATGAAGTAGTTCTAAGTTCTATCTCTATGGTTTGTTTCCTCTTGAAGTACCCCATGCAGAGACTGGCGAAAAACACTTTCGTTTGAAAGGGGTTGCCAAGCTTCCAAAAAACTTCTCGTTTGCTGAAATCTCAGCAAACATTTTTTCACCAAATCTTGATGAATCTTGGTGGTAATGATCAGTTCACTAAGCCCACTTGGCTGCCCAATTTTCACTCTTCTAGGTTCAAGCGTTCGTTTCCAGTAACACTTTGAATTTTTAGGTTTCACTCTGTTTTCTGTTATATAGATAGATGTGTTTGAAACTCTAAATCAAACACGGTTTGTGCTAGCTTCTTGAAACTTGACAAAATGAAGTAGTTCTAAGTTCTATCTCTATGGTTTGTTTCCTCTTGAAGTACCCCATGCAGAGACTGGCGAAAAACACTTTCGTTTGAAAGGGTTGCCAAGCTTCCAAAAAACTACTAGTTTGCTAAATTCTCAGCAAACATTTTTTCACCAAATCTTGATGATACTTGGTGGTAATGATCAGTTCACTAATCCCACTTGGCTGCACAACTTTCACTCTTCTAGGTTCAAGCGTTCGTTTCCAGTAACAGTTTGAATTTTCAGGTTTCACTCTGTTTTCTGCTATATATAGATGTCTTTGAAACTCTAAATCAAACACGGTTTGTGCTAGCTCCGTGAAACTTGACAAAATGAAGTAGTTCTAAGTTCTATCTCTATGCTTTGTTTCCTCTTGAAGTACCCCATGCAGAGACTGGCGAAGAACACTTTCGTTTGAAAGGGGTTGCCAAGCTTCCAAAAAACTACTTGTTTGCTGAAATCTCAGCAAACATTTTTTCACCAAATCTTGATGATACTTGGTGGTAATGATCAGTTCACTAAGCCCACTTGGCTGCCCAATTTTCACTCTTCTAGGTTCAAGCGTTCGTTTCCAGTAACACTTTGAAATTTTAGGTTTCACTCTGTTTTCTGCTATATAGATAGATGTGTTTGAAACTCTAAATCAAACACGGTTTGTGCTAGCTCCGTGAAACTTGACAAAATGAAGTAGTTCTAAGTTCTACCTCTATGGTTTGTTTCCTCTTGAAGTACCCCATGCAGAGACTGGCGAAGAACACTTTCGTTTGAAAGGGGTTGCCAAGCTTCCAAAAAACTTCTCGTTTGCTGAAATCTCAGCAAACATTTTTTCACCAAATCTTGATGATACTTGGTGGTAATGATCAGTTCACTAAGCCCACTTGGCTGCCCAATTTTCACTCTTCTAGGTTCAAGCGTTCGTTTCCAGTAACACTTTGAATTTTTAGGTTTCACTCTGTTTTCTGCTATATTGATAGATGTGTTTGAAACTCTAAATCAAACACGGTTTGTGCTAGCTCCTTGAAACTTGACAAAATGAAGTAGTTCTAAGTTCTATCTCTATGGTTTGTTTCCTCTTGAAGTACCCCATGCAGAGACTGGCGAAAAACACTTTCATTTGAAAGGGGTTGCCAAGCTTCCAAAAAACTACTAGTTTGCTGAAATCTCAGCAAACATTTTTTCACCAAATCTTGATGATACTTGGTGGTAATGATCAGTTCACTAAGCCCACTTGGCTGCCCAACTTTCACTCTTCTAGGTTCAAGCGTTCGTTTCCAGTAACAGTTTGAATTTTTAGGTTTCACTCTGTTTTCTGCTATATAGATAGATGTCTCGAAACTCTAAATCAAACACGGTTTGTGCTAGCTCCGTGAAACTTGACAAAATGAAGTAGTTCTAAGTTCTATCTCTATGGTTTGTTTCCTCTTGAAGTACCCCATGCAGAGACTGGCGAAGAACACTTTCGTTTGAAAGGGGTTGCCAAGCTTCCAAAAAACTACTGGTTTGCTGAAATCTCAGCAAACATTTTTTCACCAAATCTTGATGATACTTGGTGGTAATGATCAGTTCACTAATCCCACTTGGCTGCCCAACTTTCACTCTTCTAGGTTCAAGCGTTCGTTTCCAGTAACAGTTTGAATTTTTAGGTTTCACTCTGTTTTCTGTTATATAGATAGATGTGTTTGAAACTCTAAATCAAACACGGTTTGTGCTAGCTCCGTGAACCTTGACAAAATGAAGTAGTTCTAAGTTCTATCTCTGTGGTTTGTTTCCTCTTGAAGTACCCCATGCAGAGACTGGCGAAGAACACTTTCGTTTGAAAGGGGTTGCCAAGCTTCCAAAAAACTACTAGTTTGCTGAAATCTCAGCAAACATTTTTTCAACAAATCTTGATGATACTTGGTGGTAATGATCAGTTCACTAATCCCACTTGGCTGCCCAACTTTCACTCTTCTAGGTTCAAGCGTTCGTTTCCAGTAACACTTTGAATTTTTAGGTTTCACTCTGTTTTCTGTTATATAGATAGATGTGTTTGAAACTCTAAATCAAACACGGTTTGTGCTAGCTCCTTGAAACTTGAGCAAATGAAGTAGTTCTAAGTTCTGTCTCTATGGTTTGTTTCCTCTTGAAGTACCCCATGCAGAGACTGGCGAAAAACACTTTCGTTTTAAAGGGGTTGCCAAGCTTCCAAAAAAATACTAGTTTGCTGAAATCTCAGCAAACATTTTTTCACCAAAACTTGATGATACTTGGTGGTAATGATCAGTTCACTAAGCCCACTTGGCTGCCCAATTTTTACTCTTCTAGGTTCAAGCGTTCGTTTCCAGTAACACTTTGAAATTTTAGGTTTCACTCTGTTTTCTGCTATATAGATAGATGTCTTTGAAACTCTAAATCAAACACGGTTTGTGCTATCTCCTTGAAACTTGACAAAATGAAGTAGTTGTAAGTTCTATCTCTATGGTTTGTTTCCTCTTGAAGTACCCCATGCAGAGACTGGCGAAAAACACTTTCGTTTGAAAGGGATTGCCAAGCTTCCAAAAAACTACTAGTTTGCTGAAATCTCAGCAAATATTTTTTCACCAAATCTTTTTTTTTTTAAAGAGAGAGTGTGTGTGTGAGAGAGAGAGAGAGAGAGAGAGAGAGAGAGAGAGAGAGAGAGAATTTTTTTTAATATTTATTTTTTAGTTATCGGCAGGCACAACATCTTGGTTTGTTTGTGGTGCTGAGAATCGAACCCGGGCCGCACGCATGCCAGGCGAGCGCGCTACCGCTTGAGCCACATCCTCAGCCCACCAAATCTTGATGATACTTGGTGGTAATGATCAGTTCACTAATCCCACTTGGCTGCCCAATTTTTATTCTTCTAGGTTGAAGCATTCGTTTCCTGTAGCAGTTTGAATTTTTAGGTTTCACTCTGTTTTCTCCTACATAGATAGCTGTGTTTGGAATTCTAAATCAAACACGGTTTGTGCTAGCTCCTTGAAACTTGACCAAATGAAGTAGTTCTAAGTTCTATCTCTATGGTTTGTTTCCTCTTGAAGTACCCCATGTAGAGACTGGCGAAGAACACTTTCGTTTGAAAGGGGTTGCCAAGCTTCCAAAAAACTACTAGTTTCCTGAAATCTCAGCAAACATTTTTTCACCAAATCTTGATGATACTTGGTGGTAATGATCAGTTCACTAAGCCCACTTGGCTGCCCAATTTTCACTCTTCTAGGTTCAAGCGTTCGTTTCCAGTAACTCTTTGAATTTTTAGGTTTCACTCTGTTTTCTGCTATATAGATAGATGTGTTTGAAACTCTAATTCAAACACGGTTTGTGCTAGCTCCTTGAAACTTGAGCAAATGAAGTAGTTCTAAGTTCTATCTCTATGGTTTGTTTCCTCTTGAAGTACCCCATGCAGAGACTGGCGAAAAACACTTCCGTTTGAAAGGGGTTGCCAAGCTTCCAAAAAACTACTAGTTTGCTGAAATCTCCGCAAACATTTTTTCACCAAATCTTGATGATACTTGGTGGTAATGATCAGTTCACTAATCCCACTTGGCTGCCCAATTTTTACTCTTCTAGGTTCAAGCGTTCGTTTCCAGTAACACTTTGAAATTTTAGGTTTCACTCTGTTTTCTGCTATATAGATAGATGTCTTTGAAACTCTAAATCAAACACGGTTTTTGCTAGCTCCTTGAAACTTGACAAAATGAAGTAGTTGTTTGTTCTATCTCTATGGTTTTTTTCCTCTTGAAGTACCCCATGCAGAGACTGGCGAAAAACACTTTCGTTTGAAAGGGGTTGCCAAGCTTCCAAAAAACTACTCGTTTGCTGAAATCTCAGCAAACATTTTTTCACCAAATCTTGATGATACTTGGTGGTAATGATCAGTTCACTAAGCCCACTTGGCTTCCCAAATTTTATTCTTCTAGGTTGAAGCTTTCGTTTCCAGTGACTGTTTGAATTTTTAGGTTTCACTCTGTTTTCTGCTATATAGATAGATGTGTTTGAAACTCTAAATCAAACACGGTTTGTGCTAGCTCCTTGAAACTTGACCAAATGAAGTAGTTCTAAGTTCTATCTCTATTGTTTGTTTCCTCTTGAAGTACCCCATGCAGAGACTGGCGAAAAACACTTCCGTTTGAAAGGGGTTGCCAAGCTTCCAAAAAACTACTAGTTTGCTGAAATCTCAGCAAACATTTTTTCACCAAATCTTGATGATACTTGGTGGTAATGATCAGTTCACTAATCCCACTTGGCTGCCCAAATTTTATTCTTCTAGGTTGAAGCTTTCGTTTCCAGTAACAGTTTGAATTTTTAGGTTTCACTCTGTTTTCTCCTACATAGATAGCTGTGTATGGAATTCTAAATCAAACACGGTTTGTGCTAGCTCCTTGAAACTTGACCAAATGAAGTAGTTCTAAGTTCTATCTCTATGGTTTGTTTCCTCTTGAAGTACCCCATGCAGAGACTGGCGAAAAACACTTTCGTTTGAAAGGGGTTGCCAAGCTTCCAAAAACTACTAGTTTGCTGAAATCTCAGCAAACATTTTTTCACCAAATCTTGATGATACTTGGTGGTAATGATCAGTTCACTAAGCCCACTTGGCTGCCCAATTTTTACTCTTCTAGGTTCAAGCGTTCGTTTCCAGTAACACTTTGAAATTTTAGGTTTCACTCTGTTTTCTGCTATATAGATAGATGTCTTTGAAACTCTAAATCAAACACGGTTTGTGCTATCTCCTTGAAACTTGACAAAATGAAGTAGTTGTAAGTTCTATCTCTATGGTTTGTTTCCTCTTGAAGTACCCCATGCAGAGACTGGCGAAAAACACTTTCGTTTGAAAGGGATTGCCAAGCTTCCAAAAAACTACTAGTTTGCTGAAATCTCAGCAAATATTTTTTCACCAAATCTTTTTTTTTTAAAGAGAGAGTGTGTGTGAGAGAGAGAGAGAGAGAGAGAGAGAGAGAGAGAGAATTTTTTTTAATATTTATTTTTTAGTTATCGGCAGGCACAACATCTTTGTTTGTTTGTGGTGCTGAGAATCGAACCCGGGCCGCACGCATGCCAGGCGAGCGCGCTACCGCTTGAGCCACATCCTCAGCCCACCAAATCTTGATGATACTTGGTGGTAATGATCAGTTCACTAATCCCACTTGGCTGCCCAATTTTTATTCTTCTAGGTTGAAGCATTCGTTTCCAGTAGCAGTTTGAATTTTTAGGTTTCACTCTGTTTTCTCCTACATAGATAGCTGTGTTTGGAATTCTAAATCAAACACGGTTTGTGCTAGCTCCTTGAAACTTGACCAAATGAAGTAGTTCTAAGTTCTATCTCTATGGTTTGTTTCCTCTTGAAGTACCCCATGTAGAGACTGGCGAAGAACACTTTCGTTTGAAAGGGGTTGCCAAGCTTCCAAAAAACTACTAGTTTCCTGAAATCTCAGCAAACATTTTTTCACCAAATCTTGATGATACTTGGTGGTAATGATCAGTTCACTAAGCCCACTTGGCTGCCCAATTTTCACTCTTCTAGGTTCAAGCGTTCGTTTCCAGTAACTCTTTGAATTTTTAGGTTTCACTCTGTTTTCTGCTATATAGATAGATGTGTTTGAAACTCTAATTCAAACACGGTTTGTGCTAGCTCCTTGAAACTTGAGCAAATGAAGTAGTTCTAAGTTCTATCTCTATGGTTTGTTTCCTCTTGAAGTACCCCATGCAGAGACTGGCGAAAAACACTTCCATTTGAAAGGGGTTGCCAAGCTTCCAAAAAACTACTAGTTTGCTGAAATCTCCGCAAACATTTTTTCACCAAATCTTGATGATACTTGGTGGTAATGATCAGTTCACTAATCCCACTTGGCTGCCCAATTTTTACTCTTCTAGGTTCAAGCGTTCGTTTCCAGTAACACTTTGAAATTTTAGGTTTCACTCTGTTTTCTGCTATATAGATAGATGTCTTTGAAACTCTAAATCAAACACGGTTTTTGCTAGCTCCTTGAAACTTGACAAAATGAAGTAGTTGTTTGTTCTACCTCTATGGTTTTTTTCCTCTTGAAGTACCCCATGCAGAGACTGGCGAAAAACACTTTCGTTTGAAAGGGGTTGCCAAGCTTCCAAAAAACTACTCGTTTGCTGAAATCTCAGCAAACATTTTTTCACCAAATCTTGATGATACTTGGTGGTAATGATCAGTTCACTAAGCCCACTTGGCTGCCCAAATTTTATTCTTCTAGGTTGAAGCTTTCGTTTCCAGTGACTGTTTGAATTTTTAGGTTTCACTCTGTTTTCTGCTATATAGATAGATGTGTTTGAAACTCTAAATCAAACACGGTTTGTGCTAGCTCCTTGAAACTTGACCAAATGAAGTAGTTCTAAGTTCTATCTCTATTGTTTGTTTCCTCTTGAAGTACCCCATGCAGAGACTGGCGAAAAACACTTCCGTTTGAAAGGGGTTGCCAAGCTTCCAAAAAACTACTCGTTTGCTGAAATCTCAGCAAACATTTTTTCACCAAATCTTGATGATACTTGGTGGTAATGATCACTTCACTAATCCCACTTGGCTGCCCAAATTTTATTCTTCTAGGTTGAAGCTTTCGTTTCCAGTA
>NW_027516546.1:26536-57289 GCF_048772815.1 Callospermophilus lateralis | reverse complement strand
ATTCATCTATCTATATATGAGAGAACAGAGTGAAACCTAAATATAAAAACTTCTACTGTAGACGAACGCTTAAACCTAGAAGAACAAAATTTGGTGAGCCAAGTGAGATTTGTGTACTGATCATTACCACCAAGTATCATCAAGATTTTGTGAAAAAATATTGGCTGGAATTTCGGAAACTCGTTATTTCTTAGAAGCTTGGCAACCCCTCTTAATGAAAGTGCTTTTCCACAGTGTGTGCCTAGGGCTAATTGAAGAGGAAACAATCCATAGAGACAAAACTGAGAACTCCTTTATTTTTTCAAGTTTCAAAGAGCTACTACAAACCATGTTGGATTTAGAGTTCCAAATTCATCTATCTATATAGGAGAGAATAGAGGGAAACCTAAATATAAAAACTACTATTGTAGACGAACGCTTCAACCTAGAAGAACAAAATTTGGTGAGCCAAGTGGGATTTGTGTACTGATCATTAGCAACAAGCATCATCAAGATTGGTGAAAAAATATTTGCTGGTATATCGGAAACTCGTAATTTCTTAGAAGCTTGGATACCCCTCTCAATGAAAGTGCTTTTCCACAGTCTGTGCCTAGGGCTACTTGAAGAGGAAACAAACCATAGAGACAAAACTGAGGACTCCTTTATTTTGTCAAGTTTCAAAGAGCTACTACAAACCGTGTTGTTTTTAGATGTTCCATATTCATCTATCTATATAGGAGAGAACAGAGGAAAACCTAAATAAAAAAAACTGCTACTGTAGACGAACGCTTCAACCTAGAAGAACAAAATTGGGTGAGAAAAGTTGGATTTGTGTACTGATCATTACGATCAAGTATCATCAAGATAGGGTGAAAAAATATTTGCTGGTATTTCGGAAACTCGTAATTTCTTAGAAGCTTGGCAACCCATCTCTATGAAAGTGTTTTCCACAGTCTCTCCCTAGGGCTACTTGAAGAGGAAACAAACCATAGAGACAAAACTGAGAACTCCATTATTTTGTCAAGTATCAAAGTGCTACTACAAACCATGTTATATTTAGAGTTCCAAATTCATCTATCTATATAGGAGAGAACAGAGGGAAACCTAAATATAAAAACTGCGAGTGTAGACGAAAGCTTCAAACTAGAAGAACAAAATTTGGTGAGCGAAGTGGAATTTGTGTACTGATCCTTAGCAACAAGTATCATCAAGATTGGGTGAAAAAATATTTGCTGGTATTTCGGAAACTCGTAATTTCTTAGAAGATTGGAAACCCCTCTCAATGAAAGTGCTTTTCCACAGTCTGTGCCTAGGGCTACTTGAAGAGGAAACAAACCATAGAGAGAAAACTGAGAACTCCTTTATTTTGTCAAGTATCAAAGAGCTACTACAAACCATGTTATATTTAGAGTTCCAAATTCATATATCTATATAGGAGAGAAGAGAGGGAAACCTAAATATAAAAACTGCTACAGTAGACGAAAGCTTCAAACTAGAAGAACAAAATTTGGTGAGCCAAGTGGGATTTGTGTACTGATCATTAGCAACAAGTATCATCAAGATTGGGTGTAAAAATATTTGCTGGTATTTCGGAAACTCGTTATTTCTTAGAAGCTTGGCAACCCCTCTGAATGAAAGTGCTATTCCACAGTTGGTGCCTAGGGCTACTTGAAGAGGAAACAATCCATAGAGACAAAACAGAGAACTCCTTTATTTTGTCAAGTTTCAAAGAGCTACTACAAACCATGTTGGATTTAGAGTTCCAAATTCATCTATCTATACAGGAGAGAACAGAGGGAAACCTAAAGAAAAAAACTGCTACTGTAGACGAACGCTTCAACCTAGAAGAACAAAATTGGGTGAGAAAAGTTGGATTTGTGTACTGATCATTACCATGAAGTATCATCAAGATAGGGTGAAAAAATATTTGCTGGTATTTCGGAAACTCGTAATTTCTTAGAAGCTTGGCAACCCATCTCTATGAATGTGCTTTCCACAGTCTCTCCCTAGGGCTACTTGAAGAGGAAACAAACCATAGAGACAATACTGAGAACTCCTTTATTTTGTCAAGTTTCAAAAAGTTACTACAAACCATGTTGGATTTAGAGTTCCATATTCGTCTATCTATATAGGAGAGAAGAGAGGGAAACCTAAATATAAAAACTGCTACAGTAGACGAAAGCTTCAAACTAGAAGAACAAAATTTGGTGAGCCAAGTGGGATTTGTGTACTGATCATTAGCAACAAGTATCATCAAGATTGGGTGTAAAAATATTTGCTGGTATTTCGGAAACTCGTTATTTCTTAGAAGCTTGGCAACCCCTCTCAATGAAAGTGGTATTCCACAGTTGGTGCCTAGGGCTACTTGAAGAGGAAACAATCCATAGAGACAAAACTGAGAACTCCTTTATTTTGTCAAGTTTCAAAGAGCTACTACAAACCATGCTGGATTTAGAGTTCCAAATTCATCTATCTATACAGGAGAGAACAGAGGGAAACCTAAATATAAAAACTGCTACTGTAGACGAACGCTTCAACCTAGAAGAACAAAATTTGGTGAGCCAAGTGGGATTTGTGTACTGATCATTACCACCAAGTATCATCAAGATTGGGTGAAAAAATATTTGCTGGTATTTCGGAAACTCGTTATTTCTTAGAAGCTTTGCAACCCATCTCTATGAAAGTGCTTTCCACAGTCTCTCCCTAGGGCTACTTGAAGAGGAAACAAACCATAGAGACAAAACTGAGAACTCCTTTATTTTGTCAAATTTCAAAGAGCTACTACAAACCATGTTGGATTTAGAGTTCAAAATTCGTCTATCTATATAGGGGAGAAGAGAGGGAAACCTAAATATAAAAACTGCTACAGTAGACGAAAGCTTCAAACTAGAAGAACAAAATTTGGTGAGCCAAGTGGGATTTGTGTACTGATCATTACCAACAAGTATCATCAAGATTGGGTGTAAAAATATTTGCTGGTATTTCGGAAACTCGTTATTTCTTAGAAGCTTGGCAACCCCTCTCAATGAAAGTGCTATTCCACAGTTGGTGCCTAGGGCTACTTGAAGAGGAAACAATCCATAGAGACAAAACTGAGAACTCCTTTATTTTGTCAAGTTTCAAAGAGCTACTACAAACCATGTTGGATTTAGAGTTCCAAATTCATCTATCTATACAGGAGAGAACAGAGGGAAACCTAAATATAAAAACTGCTACTGTAGACGAACGCTTCAACCTAGAAGAACAAAATTTGGTGAGCCAAGTGGGATTTGTGTACTGATCATTACCACCAAGTATCATCAAGATTGGGTCTAAAAATATTTGCTGGAATTTCGGAAACTCGTTATTTCTTAGAAGCTTGGCAACCGCTCTCAATGAAAGTGCTTTTCCACAGTCTGTGCCTAGGGCTACTTGAAGAGGAAACAAACCATAGAGACAAAACTGAGAACTCCTTTATTTTGTCAAGTTTCAACGAGCTACTACAAACCGTGTTGGATTTAGAGTTCCAAATTCATCTATCTATATAGGAGAGAACAGAGGGAAACCTAAATATAAAAACTGCTACGGTAGACGAACGTTTCAATCTAGAAGAACAAAATTTGGTGAGCCAAGTGGGATTTGTGTACTGATCATTAGCAACAAGTATCATCAAGATAGGTTGAAAAAATATTTGCTGGTATTTCGGAAACTCGTTATTTCTTAGAATCTTGGCAACCCCTCTCAATGAAAGTGCTTTTCCAAAGTCTGTGCCTAGGGCTACTTGAAGAGGAAACAAAGCATAGAGACTAAACAGAGAACTCCTTTATTTTGTCAAGTTTCAAAGAGCTACTACAAACCATGTTGGATTAAGGTTCCAAATTCATCTATCTATACAGGAGAGAACAGAGGGAAACCTAAATATAAAAACTGCTACTGTAGACGGACGCTTCAAACTAGAAGAACAAAATTTGGTGAGCCAAGTGGGATTTGTGTACTGATCATTACCACCAAGTATCATCAAGATTGGGTGAAAAAATATTTGCTGGTATTTCGGAAACTCGTTATTTCTTAGAAGCTTTGCAACCCATCTCTATGAAAGTGCTTTCCACAGTCTGTGCCTAGGGCTACTTGAAGAGGAAACAAACCATAGAGACAAAACTGAGAACTCCTTTATTTTGTCAAGTTTCAAAGAGCTACTACAAACCATGTTGGATTTAGAGTTCCAAATTCATCTATATATATAGGGGAGAACAGAGGGAAACCTAAATATAAAAACTGCTACGGTAGACGAACGTTTCAATCTAGAAGAACAAAATTTGGTGAGCAAAGTGGGATTTGTGTACTGATGATTAGCAACATGTATCATCAAGATTGGGTGAAAAAATATTTGCTGGTATTTCGAAACTCGTAATTTCTTATAAGCTTGGCAAACCCTCTCACTGAAAGTGCTTTTCCACAGTCTGTGCCTAGGGCTACTTGAAGAGGAAACAAACCATAGAGACAAAACTGAGAACTCCTTTATTTTTTCAAGTTTCAAGGAGCTACTACAAACCATGTTGGATTTAGAGTTCCAAATTCATCTATCTATATAGGAGAGAACAGAGTGAAACCTAAATATAAAAACTGCCACTGTAGACGAACGTTTCAACCTAGAAGAACAAAATTTGGTGCACCAAGTTGGATTTGTGAACTGATCATTAGCAAGAAGTATCATCAAGATTGGGTGAAAAAATATTTGCTGGTATTTCGGAAACTCGTTATTTCTTAGAAGCTTGGCAACCCCTCTCAATGAAAGTGCTTTTCCAAAGTCTGTGCCTAGGGCTACTTGAAGAGGAAACAAACCATAGAGACAAAACAGAGAACTCCTTTATTTTATTAAGTTTCAAAGAGCTACTACAAACCATGTTGGATTTAGAGTCCCAAATTCATCTATCTATATAGGAGAGAACAGAGGGAAACCTAAATATAAAAACTGCTACTGTAGACGAAGGCTTCAACCTAGAAGAAAAAAATTTGGTGAGCCAAGTGGGATTTGTGTACTGATCATTAGCAACAAGTATCATCAAGATTGGGTGAAAAAATATTTGCTGGTATTTCGAAACTCGTAATTTCTTATAAGCTTGGCAAACCCTCTCACTGAAAGTGCTTTTCCACAGTCTGTGCCTAGGGCTACTTGAAGAGGAAACAAACTATAGAGACAAAACTGAGAACTCCTTTATTTTTTCAAGTTTCAAGGAGCTACTACAAACCATGTTGGATTTAGAGTTCCAAATTCATCTATCTATATAGGAGAGAACAGAGTGAAACCTAAATATAAAAACTGCCACTGTAGACGAACGTTTCAACCTAGAAGAACAAAATTTGGTGAGCCAAGTTGGATTTGTGTACTGATCATTAGCAAGAAGTATCATCAAGATTGGGTGAAAAAATATTTGCTGGTATTTCGGAAACTCGTTATTTCTTAGAAGCTTGGCAACCCATCTCAATGAAAGTGCTTTCCCACAGTTGGTGCCTAGGGCTACTTGAAGAGGAAACAATCCATAGAGACAAAACTGAGAACTCCTTTATTTTGTCAAGTTTCAAAGAGCTACTACAAACCATGTTGGATTAAGGTTCCAAATTCATCTATCTATACAGGAGAGAACAGAGGGAAACCTAAATATAAAAACTGCTACTGTAGACGAACGCTTCAACCTAGAAGAACAAAATTTGGTGAGCCAAGTGGGATTTGTGTACTGATCATTACCACCAAGGATCATCAAGATTGGGTGAAAAAATATTTGCTGGTATTTCGGAAACTCGTTATTTCTTAGAAGCTTTGCAACCCATCTCTATGAAAGTGCTTTCCACAGTCTCTCCCTAGGGCTACTTGAAGAGGAAACAAAACCATAGAGACAAAACTGAGAACTCCTTTATTTTGTCAAGTTTCAAAGAGCTACTACAAACTGTGTTGGATTTGGAGTTCCAAATTCGTCTATCTATATAGGAGAGAAGAGAGGGAAACCTAAATATAAAAACTGCTACAGTAGACGAAAGCTTTAAACTAGAAGAACAAAATTTGGTGAGCCAAGTGGGATTTGTGTACTGATCATTACCAACAAGTATCATCAAGATTGGGTGTAAAAATATTTGCTGGTATTTCGGAAACTCGTTATTTCTTAGAAGCTTGGCAACCCCTCTCAATGAAAGTGCTATTCCACAGTTGGTGCCTAGGGCTACTTGAAGAGGAAACAATCCATAGAGACAAAACTGAGAACTCCTTTATTTTGTCAAGTTTCAAAGAGCTACTACAAACCATGTTGGATTTAGAGTTCCAAATTCATCTATATATACAGGAGAGAACAGAGGGAAACCTAAATATAAAAACTGCTACTGTAGACGAACGCTTCAACCTAGAAGAACAAAATTTGTTGAGCCAAGTGGGATTTGTGTACTGATCATTACCACCAAGTATCATCAAGATTGGGTCTAAAAGTATTTGCTGGAATTTCGGAAACTCGTTATTTCTTAGAAGCTTGGCAACCCCTCTCAATGAAAGTGCTTTTCCACAGTCTGTGCCTAGGGCTACTTGAAGAGGAAACAAACCATAGAGACAAAACTGAGAACTCCTTTATTTTTTCAAGTTTCAAGGAGCTACTACAAACCATGTTGGATTTAGAGTTCCAAATTCATCTATCTATATAGGAGAGAACAGAGTGAAACCTAAATATAAAAACTGCCACTGTAGACGAACGTCTCAACCTAGAAGAACAAAATTTGGTGAGCCAAGTTGGATTTGTGTACTGATCATTAGCAAGATATCATCAAGATTGGGTGAAAAAATATTTGCTGGTATTTCGGAAACTCGTTATTTCTTAGAAGCTTGGCAACCCCTCTCAATGAAAGTGCTTTTCCAAAGTCTGTGCCTAGGGCTACTTGAAGAGGAAACAAACCATAGAGACAAAACTGAGAAAAACTTTATTTTGTCAAGTTTCAACGAGCTACTACAAACCATGTTGTATTTATAGTTCCAAATTTATCTATCTATATAGGAGAGAACAGAGTGAAACCTAAATATAAAAACTGCGACTGTAGACGAACGCTTCAACCTAGATCAACAAAATTTGGTGAGCCAAGTGGGATTTGTGTACTGATCATTACCACCAAGTGTCATGAAGATTGGGTGAATAAATATTTGCTGGTATTTCGGAAACTCCTAATTTCTTAGAAGCTTGACAACCCCTCTCAATGAAAGTGCTTTTCCACAGTCTGTGCCTAGGGCTACTTGAAGAGGAAACAAACCATAGAGACAAAACTGAGAAGTCCTGTATTTTGTCAAGTTTCAATGTGTTACTAAAAACCATGTTGGATTTAGAGTTCCAAATTGATCTATCTATATAGGAGAGAACAGAGTGAAACCTAAATATAAACACTGCTACTGTAGACGAACGCTTCAACCTAGAAGAACAAAATTTGGTGAGCCAAGTGGGATTTGTGTACTGATCATTACCACCAAGTATCATCAAGATTGGGGAAAAAATATTTGCTGGTATTTCGGAAACTCGTAATTTCTTAGAAGCTTAGCAACGACTCTCAATGAAAGTGGTTTTCACAGTCTGTGCCAAGGGCTACTTGAAGAGGAAACAAACCATAGAGACAAAACTGAGAACTCCTTTATTATGTCAAGTTTCAAAGAGCTAATACAAACCATGTTGGATTTAGAGTTCCAAATTGATCTATCTATATAGGAGAGAACAGAGGGAAACCTAAATATAAACACTGCTCCTGTAGACGAACGCTTCAACCTAGAAGAACAAAATTGGTGAGCCTAGTGGGATTGGTGTACTGATCATTACCACCAAGTATCATCAAGATTGGGTAAAAAAATATTTGCTGGTATTTTGGAAACTCGTTATTTCTTAGAAGATAGTCAACCCATCTCAATGAAAGTGCTTTCCACAGTCTGTGCATAGGGCTACTTGAAGATGAAACAAACCATGGAGACAAAACTGAGAACTCCTTTATTTTGTCAAGTTTCAAAGAGCTACTACAAACCATGTTGGATTTAGAGTTCCAAATTCATCTATCTATATAGGAGAGAACAGAGGGAAACCTAAATAAAAAAACTGCTACTGTAGACGAAAGCTTCAAACTAGTAGAAGAAAATTTGGTGAGCCAAGTGGGATTGGTGTACTGATCATTACCACCAAGTATCATCAAGATTTGGTGAAAAAATATTTGCTGGTATTTTGGAAACTCGTTATTTCTAAAAAGCTTGGCAACCCCTCTCAATGAAAGTGCTTTTCCACAGTCTGTGCCTAGGGCTACTTGAAGATTAAACAAACCATAGAGACAAAACTGAGAACTCCTTTTTTTGTCATGTTTCAAAGAGCTACTACAATCCCTGTTGGATTTAGAGTTCCAAATTCATCTATCTGTATAGGAGAGAACAGAGAGAATCCTAAATATAAAAACTGCTACTGTAGACAAGCGCTTCAACCTAGAAGAACAAAATTTGGTGAGCCAAGTTGGATTTGTGTACTGATCATTAGCAACAAGTATCATCAAGATTGGGTGAAAAAATAATTGCTCGTATTTCGGAAACTTGTTATTTCTTAGAAGCTTGGCAACCCCTCTCAATGAAAGTGCTTTTCCACAGTCTGTGCCTAGGGCTACTTGAAGAGGAAACAAACCATACAGACAAAACTCAGAACTCCTTTATTTTGTCAAGTTTCAAAGAGCTACTACAAACCATGTTGGATTTAGAGTTCCAAATTCATCTATCTATATATGAGAGAACAGAGTGAAACCTAAATATAAAAACTTCTACTGTAGACGAACGCTTAAACCTAGAAGAACAAAATTTGGTGAGCCAAGTGAGATTTCAGTACTGATCATTACCACCAAGTATCATCAAGATTGGGTGAAAAAATATTTGCTGGAATTTCGGAAACTCGTTATTTCTTAGAAGCTTGGCAACCCCTCTCAATGAAAGTGCTTTTCCACAGTTTGTGCCTAGGGCTAATTGAAGAGGAAACAATCCATAGAGACAAAACTGAGAACTCCTTTATTTTGTCAAGTTTCAAAGAACTACTACAAACCATGTTGGATTTAGAGTTCCAAATTCATCTATCTATACAGGAGAGAACAGAGGGAAACCTAAATATAAAAACTGCTACTGTAGACGATCGCTTCAACCTAGAAGAACAAAATTTGGTGAGCCAAGTGGGATTTGTGTACTGATCATTACCACCAAGTATCATCAAGATTGGGTCTAAAAATATTTGCTGGAATTTCGGAAACTCGTTATTTCTTTGAAGCTTGGCAACCCCTCTCAATGAAAGTGCTTTTCCACAGTCTGTGCCTAGGGCTACTTTAAGAGGAAACAAACCAGAGAGACAAAACTGAGAACTCCTTTATTTTGTCAAGTTTCAAAGAGCTACTACAAACCATGTTGGATTTAGAGTTCCAAATTCATCTATCTATATAGGAGAGAATAGAGGGAAACCTAAATATAAAAACTACTATTGTAGACGAACGCTTCAACCTAGAAGAACAAAATTTGGTGAGCCAAGTGGTATTTGTGTACTGATCATTAGCAACAAGCATCATCAAGATTGGGTTAAAAAATATTTGCTGGTATATCGGAAACTCGTAATTTCTTAGAAGCTTGGATACCCCTCTCAATGAAAGTGCTTTTCCACAGTCGGTGCCTAGGGCGACTTGAAGAGGAAACAAACCATAGAGACAAAACTGAGAACTCCTTTATTTTGTCAAGTTTCAAAGAGCTACTACAAACCGTGTTGTTTTTAGATGTTCCAAATTCATCTATCCATATAGGAGAGAACAGAGGAAAACCTAAATAAAAAAACAGCTACTGTAGACGAACGCTTCAACCTAGAAGAACAAAATTGGGTGAGAAAAGTTGGATTTGTGTACTGATCATTACCATCAAGTATCATCAAGATAGGTTGAAAAAATATTTGCTGGTATTTCGGAAACTCGTAATTTCTTAGAAGCTTGGCAACCCATCTCTATGAAAGTTTTTTTTACAGTCTCTCCCTAGGGCTACTGGAAGAGGAAACAAACCATAGAGACAAAACTGAGAACTCCTTTATTTTGTCAAGTTTCAAAGAGCTACTACAAACCATGTTGGATTTAGAGTTCCAAATTCATCAATCTATATAGGAGAGAACAGAGGGAAACCTAAATATAAAAACTGCTACTGTAGACGAATGCGTCAACCTAGAAGAACAAAATTTGGTGAGCCAAGTGGGATTTGTGTACTGATCATTACCACCAAGTATCATCAAGATTGGGTGAAAAAATATTTGCTGGTATTTTCTAAACTCGTTCTTTCTTAGAAGCTTGGCAACCCATCTCAATGAAAGTGCTTCCACACTCTGTGCCTAGGGCTTTTGAAGAGGAAACAATCCATAGAGAGTAAACTGAGAACTAGTTTATTTTTTCGGGTGTCAAAGAGCTACTACAAACCATGTTGGATTTAGAGTTCCAAATTCATCTATCTATATATGAGAGAACAGAGTGAAACCTAAATATAAAAACACCTACTCTAGATGAACGCATCAACCTAGAAGAACAAAATTTGGTGAGCCAAGTGGGATTTGTGTACTGATCATTACCACCGAGTATCATCAAGATTGGGTGAAAAAATATTTGCTGGTATTTTGGAAACTCGTTATTTCTTAGAAGCTTGGAAACCCCTCTCAATGAAAGTGCTTTCCACAGTCTGTGCCTAGGGGTACTTGAAGACGAAACAAACCATAGAGAAAAAACTGAGAACTCCTTTATTTTGTCAAGTTTCAAAGAGCTACTACAAACCATGTTGGATTTAGAGTTCCAAATTCATCTATCTATACAGGAGAGAACAGAGAGAAACCTAAATATAAAAACTGCTACTGTAGACGAACGCTTCAACCTAGAAGAACAAAATTTGTTGAACCAAGTGGGATTTGTGTACTGATCATTACCACCAATAATCATCAAAATTTAGTGATGAAATATTTGCTGGTATTTCGGAAACTCGTAATTTCTTAGAAGCTTGGCAACCCCTCTCAATGAAAGTGCTTTTCCACAGCCTGTGTCTAGGGCTACTTGAAGAGGAAACAAACCATAGAGACAAACCTGAGAACTCCTTTATTTTGTCAAGTTTCAAAGAGCTACTAAAATCCATGTTGGATTTAGAGTTCCAAATTCATCTATCTATACAGGAGAGAACAGAGAGAAACCTAAATATAAAAACTGCTACTGTAGACGAACGCTTCAACCTAGAAGAACAAAATTTGTTGAACCAAGTGGGATTTGTGTACTGATCATTACCAACAAGTATCATCAAGATTGGGTGAAAAAATATTTGCTGGTATTTCGGAAACTTGTAATTTCTTAGAAGCTTCTCAACCCATCTCAATGAAAGTACTTTTCCACAGTCTGTGCCTAGGGCTACTTGAAGAGGAAACAAACCATAGAGACAAAACTGAGAACTCCTTTATTTTGTCAAGTTTCAAAGAGCTACTACACACCATTTTGGATTTAGTGTTACAAATTCATCTATCTATATAGGAGAGAACACAGGGAAACCTAAATATAAAAACTGCTACTGTAGACGAACGCTTCAACCTAGAAGAACAAAATTTGGTGAGCCAAGTGGGATTTGTGTACTGATCATTACCACCAAGTATCATCAAGATTGGGTGAAAATATATTTACTGGTATTTTGGAAACTCGTTATTTCTTAGAAGCTTGTCAACCCATCTCAATGAAAGTGCTTTTCACAGTCTGTGCCTAGGGCTACTGGAAGAGGAAACAAACCATAAAGAAAAAAATGAGAACTCCTTTATTTTTTCAAGTTTCAAAGAGCTACTACAAACCATGTTGGATTTAGAGTTCCAAATTCATCTATCTATATATGAGAGAACAGTGTGAAACCTACCTATTAAAACTGCTACTGTAGACGAATGCATCAACCTAGAAGAACAAAATTTCGTGAGCCAAGTGTGATTTGTGTACTGATCATTAATACCAAGTGTCATCAAGATTGGGTGAAAAAATATTTGCTGGTATTTCGGAAACTCGTTATTTCTTAGAAGCTTGGCAACCCATCTCAATGAAAGTGCTTTCCACAGTCTGTGCCTAGGGCTACTTGAAGAGGAAACAAACCATAGAGACAAAACTGAGAATTCCTTTATTTTGTCAAGTTTCAAGAGCTACTACAAACCATGTTGGATTTAGAGTTCCAAATTCATCTATCTATATAGCAGAGAACAGAGGGAAACCTAAATATAAAAACTGCTACTGTAGACGAACGCTTCAACCTAGAAGAACAAAATTTGGTGAGCCAAGTGGGATTTGTGTACTGATCATTACCACCAAGTATCATCAAGATTGGGTGAAAAAATATTTGCTGGTATTTCGGAAACTCGTAATTTCTTAGAAGCTTGGCAACCCCTCTCAATGAAAGTGCTTTTCCACAGTCTGTGCCTAGGGCTACTTGAAGAGGAAACAAACCATAGAGACAAAACTGAGAACTCCTTCATTTTGTCAAGTTTCAAAGAGCTACTACAAACCATGTTGGATTTAGAGTTCCAAAATCATCTATCTATATAGGAGAGAACAGAGGGAAACCTAAATATAAAAACTGCTACTGTAGACGAACGCTTCAACCTAGAAGAACAAAATTTGGTGAGCCAAGTGGGATTTGTGTACTGATCAATACCACCAAGTATCAACTAGATTGTGTGAACAAATATTTGCTGGTATTTCGGAAACTCGTTATTTCTTAGAAGCTTGGCAACTCCTCTCAATGAGAGTGCTTTTCCACAGTCTGTGCCTAGGGCTACCGGAAGAGGAAACAAACAATAGAGACAAAACTGAGAACTCCTTTATTTTGTCAAGTTTCAAAGAGCTACTATAAACCATGTTGGATTTAGAGTTCCAAATATATCTATTTATATAGGAGAGAACGGAGGGAAACAAAATATAAAAACCGCTACTGTAGACGAACGCTTCAACCTAGAAGAACAAAATTTGGTGAGCCAAGTGGGATTTGTGTCCTGATCATTACCCCCAAGTATCATCAAGATTGGGTGAACAAATATTTGCTGGTATTTCGGAAACTCGTTATTTCTTAGAAGCTTCTCAACCCATCTCAATGAAAGTGCTTTTCCACAGTCTGTGCCTAGGGCTACTTGAAGAGGAAATAAACCATAGAGACAAAACTGAGAACTCCTTTATTTTATCAAGGTTCAAGGAGCTACTACAAACCATGTTGGATTTAGAGTTCCAAATTCATCTATCTATATATGAGAGAACAGAGGGAAACCTAAGTATAAAACCTGCTACTGTAGACGAACGCATCAACCTAGAAGAACAAAATTTGGGGAGCCAAGTGGGATTTGTGTACTGATCATTACCACCATGTATCATCAAGATTGGGTGAAAAAATCTTTGCTGGTATTTTGGAAACTGGTAATTTCTTAGAAACTTGGCAACCCATCTCAGTGAAAGTGCTTTCCACAGTCTGTGCCTAGGACTACTTGAAGAGGGAACAAACCATAAAGACAAAACTGAGAACTCCTTTATTTTATAAACTTTCAAGGAGCTACTACAATCCATGTTGGATTTAGAGTTCCAAATTCATCTATCTATATATGAGAGAACAGAGGGAAACCTAAACATAACAACTGCTACTGTAGACGAACGCATCAACCTAGAAGAACAAAATTTGGTGAGCCAAGTGGGAATTGTGTACTGATCATTACCACCAAGTATCATCAAGATTGGGTGAAAATATATTTGCTGGTATTTTGGAATCTCGTTATTTCTTAGAAGTTTGGAAACCCATCTCAGTGAAAGTGCTTTCCACAGTCTGTGCCTAGGACTATTGAAGAGGAAACAAACCATAGAGACAAAACTGAGAACTTTTTTATTTTATCAAGTTTCAAAGAGCTACTACAAACCATGTTGGATTTAGAGTTAAAATTCTTCATCTATATAGTAGAGAACAGAGGGAAACCTAAATATAAAAACTGCTACTGTAGACGAACGCTTCAAACTAGAAGAACAAAAATTGGTGAGCCAAGTGGGATTTGTGTACTGATCATTACCACCAAGTATCATCAAGTTTGGGTGAAAAAATATTTGCTGGTATTTCGGAAACTCGTTATTTCTTAGAAGCCTCTCATCCCATCTCAATGAAAGTACATTTCCACAGTCTGTGCCTAGGGCTACTTGAAGAGGAAACAAACCATAGAGACAAAACTGAGAACTCCTTCATTTTGTCAAGTTTCAAAGAGCTACTACAAACCATGTTGGATTTAGAGTTCCAAAATCATCTATCTATATACGAGAGAACAGTGGGAAACCTAAATATAAAAACTGCTACTGTAGACGAACGCTTCAACCTAGAAGAACAAAATTTGGTGAGCCAAGTGGGATTTGTGTACTGATCATTACCACCAAGTATCATCAAGATTGGGTGAAAAATATTTGCTGGTATTTCGGAAACTCGTAATTTCTAAGAAGCTTGGCAACCCCTCTCCATGAAAGTGCTTTTCAACAGTCTGTGCCTAGGGCTACTTGAAGAGGAAACAAACCATAGAGACAAACAGAGAACTCCTTTATTTTGTCAAGTTTCAAAGAGCTACTACAAACCATGTTTGATTTAGAGTTCCAAATTCATCTATCTATATATGAGAGAACAGAGGGAAACCTAACTATAAAAACTGCTACTGTAGACGAAAGCGTAAAACTAGAAGAACAAAATTTGGTGAGCCAAGTGGGATTTGTGTACTGATCATTACCACCAAGTATCATCAATATTGGGTGAAAAAATATTTGCTGGTATTCGGAAATTCGTAATTTCTTAGAAGCATGGCAACCCCTCTCAATGAAAGTGCTTTTCCACAGTCTGTGCCTAGGGCTACTTGAAGAGGACACAAACCAAAGAGACAAAACTGAGAACTCCTTTATTTTATCAAGTTTCAAAGAGCTACTACAAACCATATTGGATTTAGAGTTCCAAATTCATCTATCTATATATGAGAGAACAGAGGGAAACCTAACTATAAAAACTGCTACTGTAGACGAACGAATCAACCTAGAAGAACAAAATTTGGTGAGCCAAGTGGGATTTGTGTACTGATCATTACCACCAAGTATCATCAAGATTGGGTGAAAAAATATTTGCTGGTATTTTGGGAACTCGTTATTTCTCAGAAGCTTGGCAACCCATCTCAGTGAAAGTGCTTTCCACAGTCTGTGCCTAGGAGTACTTGAAGAGGAAACAAACCATATAGAAAAACTGAGAACTTTTCTATTTTATCAAGTTTCAAAGAGTTACTACAAACCATGTTGGATTTAGAGTTCCAAATTCATCTATCTATATATGAGAGAACAGAGGGAAACCTAACTATAAAAACTGCTACTGTAGACGAACGGATCAACCTGAAAGCACAAAATTTGGTGAGCCAAGTGGGATTTGTGTACTGATCATTACCACCAAGTATCATCAAGTTTGGGTAAAAAATATTTTCTGGTATTTCGGAAACTCGTTATTTCTTAGAAGCTTGGCAACCCCTCTCAATGAAAGTGCTTTTCCACAGTCTGTGCCTAGGGCTACTGGTAGAGGAAACAAACCATAGAGACAAAACTGAGAACTCCTTTATTTTTTCAAGTTTCAAGGAGCTACGACAAACCATGTTGGATTTAGAGTTCCAAATTCATCTATCTATATATGAGAGAACAGAGGGAAACCTAACTATAAAAACTGCTACTGTAGACGAAAGCGTAAAACTAGAAGAACAAAATTTGGTGATCCAAGTGGGATTTGTGTACTGATCATTACCACCAAGTATCATCAAGTTTGGGTGAAAAAATATTTGCTGGCATTTCGGAAACTCGTTATTTCTTAGCAGCTTCTCAACCCATCTCAATGAAAGTACATTTCCACAATCTGTGCCTAGGGCTACTTGAAGAGGAAACAAACCATAGAGACAAAACTGAGAACTCCTTCATTTTGTCAAGTTTCAAAGAGCTACTACAAACCATGTTGGATTTATAGTTCCAAAATCATCTATCTATATAGGAGAGAACAGAGGGAAACCTAAATATAAAAACTGCTACTGTAGACGAACGCTTCAACCTAGAAGAACAAAATTTGGTGAGCCAAGTGGGATTTGTGTACTGATCATTACCACCAAGTATCAACTAGATTGTGTGAACAAATATTTGCTGGTATTTCGGAAACTCGTTATTTCTTAGAAGCTTGGCAACCCCTCTCAATGAGAGTGCTTTTCCACAGTCTGTGCCTAGGGCTACCGGAAGAGGAAACAAACAATAGAGACAAAACTGAGAACTCCTTTATTTTGTCAAGTTTCAAAGAGCTACTATAAACCATGTTGGATTTAGAGTTCCAAATTCATCTATTTATATAGGAGAGAACAGAGGGAAACAAATATAAAAACCGCTACTGTAGACGAACGCTTCAACCTAGAAGAACAAAATTTGGTGAGCCAAGTGGGATTTGTGTCCTGATCATTACCCCCAAGTATCATCAAGATTGGGTGAACAAATATTTGCTGGTATTTCGGAAACTCGTTATTTCTTAGAAGCTTCTCAACCCATCTCAATGAAAGTGCTTTTCCACAGTCTGTGCCTAGGGCTACTTGAAGAGGAAACAAACCATAGAGACAAAACTGAGAACTCCTTTATTTTATCAAGGTTCAAGGAGCTACTACAAACCATGTTGGATTTAGAGTTCCAAATTCATCTATCTATATATGAGAGAACAGAGGGAAACCTAAGTATAAAAGCTGCTACTGTAGACGAACGCATCAACCTAGAAGAACAAAATTTGGGGAGCCAAGTGGGATTTGTGTACTGATCATTACCACCATGTATCATCAAGATTGGGTGAAAAAATCTTTGCTGGTATTTTGGAAACTGGTAATTTCTTAGAAACTTGGCAACCCATCTCAGTGAAAGTGCTTTCCACAGTCTGTGCCTAGGACTACTTGAAGAGGAAACAAACAATAAAGACAAAACTGAGAACTCCTTTATTTTATAAACTTTCAAGGAGCTACTACAATCCATGTTGGATTTAGAGTTCCAAATTCATCTATCTATATATGAGAGAACAGAGGGAAACCTAAACATAACAACTGCTACTGTAGACGAACGCATCAACCTAGAAGAACAAAATTTGGTGAGCCAAGTGGGATTTGTGTACTGATCATTACCACCAAGTATCATCAAGATTGGGTGAAAAAATATTTGCTGGTATTTTGGAATCTCGTTATTTCTTAGAAGTTTGGAAACCCATCTCAGTGAAAGTGCTTTCCACAGTCTGTGCCTAGGACTACTTGAAGAGGAAACAAACCATAGAGACAAAACTGAGAACTTTTTTATTTTATCAAGTTTCAAAGAGCTACTACAAACCATGTTGGATTTAGAGTTAAAAATCTTCATCTATGTAGGAGAGAACTGAGGGAAACCTAAATATAAAAACTTCTACTGTAGACGAACGCTTCAAACTAGAAGAACAAAAGTTGGTGAGCCAAGTTGGATTTGTGTACTGATCATTACCACCAAGTATCATCAAGTTTGGGTGAAAAAATATTTGCTGGTATTTCGGAAACTCGTTATTTCTTAGAAGCCTCTCATCCCATCTCAATGAAAGTACATTTCCACAGTCTGTGCCTAGGGCTACTTGAAGAGGAAACAAACCATAGAGACAAAACTGAGAACTCCTTCATTTTGTCAAGTTTCAAAGAGCTACTACAAACCGTGTTGGATTTAGAGTTCCAAAATCATCTATCTATATACGAGAGAACAGAGGGAAACCTAAATATAAAAACTGCTACTGTAGACGAACGCTTCAACCTAGAAGAACAAAATTTGGTGAGCCACGTGGGATTTGTGTACTGATCATTACCTCCAAGCATAATCAAGATTATGTGAAAAAATATTTGCTGGTATTTTGGAAACTCGTTATTTCTTAGAAGCTTGGCAACAAATCTCAGTGAAAGTGCTTTTCACAGTCTGTGCCTAGGACTACTAGAAGAGGAAACAAACCATAGAGACAAAACTGAAAACGTTTTTATTTTATCAAGTTTCAAAGAGCTATTACAAACCATGTTGGATTTAGAGTTCCAAATTCATCTATCTATATAGGAGAGAACAGAGGGAAACCTAAATATAAAAACTGCTACTGTAGACGAAAGCTTCAAACTAGAAGAACAAAATTTGGTGAGCCAAGTGGGATTTGTGTACTGATCATTACCACCAAGTGTCATCAAGTTTGGGTGAAAAAATATTTGCTGGTATTTCAGAAACTCGTTATTTCTTAGAAGATTCTCAACCCATCTCAATGAAAGAGCTTTTCCACAGTCTGTGCCTAGGGCTACTTGAAGAGGAAACAAACCATATAGACAAAACTGAGAACTCATTTATTTTATCAAGTTTCAAAGAGCTACTACAAACCATGTTGGATTTAGAGTTCCAAATTCATCTATCTACATAGGAGAGAACAGAGGGAAACCTAAATATAAAAACTGCTACTGTAGACGAACGCTTCAAACTAGAAGAACAAAATTTGGTGAGCCAAGTGGGATTTGTGTACTGATCATTACCACCAAGTATCATCAAGTTTGGGTGAAAAAATATTTGCTGGTATTTCTGAAACTAGTTATTTCTTAGAAGCTTCTCAACCCATCTCAATGAAAGTACATTTCCACAGTCTGTGCCTAGGGCTAGTGGAAGAGGAAACAAACCATAGAGACAAACTGAGAACTCCTTTATTTTGTCAAGTTTCAAAGAGCTACTACAAACCATGTTTGATTTAGAGTTCCAAATTCATCTATCTATATATGAGAGAACAGAGTGAAACCTAAATATAAAAACTGCTACTGTAGACGAACGCTTCAACCTAGAAGAACAAAATTTGGTGAGCCAAGTGGGATTTGTGTACTGATCATTACCACCAAGTATCATCAAGATTGGGTGAAAAAATATTTGCTGGTATTTTGGGAACTCGTTATTTCTCAGAAGCTTGGCAACCCATCTCAGTGAAAGTGCTTTCCACAGTCTGTGCCTAGGAGTACTTGAAGAGGAAACAAACCATAGAGACAAAACTGAGAACTTTTCTATTTTATCAAGTTTCAAAGAGTTACTACAAACCATGTTGGATTTAGAGTTCCAAATTCATCTATCTATATATGAGAGAACAGAGGGAAACCTAACTATAAAAACTGCTACTGTAGACGAAAGCGTAAAACTAGAAGAACAAAATTTGGTGATCCAAGTGGGATTTGTGTACTGATCATTACCACCAAGTATCATCAAGTTTGGGTGAAAAAATATTTGCTGGCATTTCGGAAACTCGTTATTTCTTAGAAGCTTCTCAACCCATCTCAATGATAGTACATTTCCACAGTCTGTGCCTAGGGCTACTTGAAGAGGAAACAAACCATAGAGACAAAACTGAGAACTCCTTCATTTTGTCAAGTTTCAAAGAGCTACTACAAACCATGTTGGATTTAGAGTTCCAAAATCATCTATCTATATAGGAGAGAACAGAGGGAAACCTAAATATAAAAACTGCTACTGTAGACGAATGCTTCAACCTAGAAGAACAAAATTTGGTGAGCCAAGTGGGATTTGTGTACTGATCATTACCACCAAGTATCAACTAGATTGTGTGAACAAATATTTGCTGGTATTTCGGAAACTCGTTATTTCTTAGAAGCTTGGCAACCCCTCTCAATGAGAGTGCTTTTCCACAGTCTGTGCCTAGGGCTACTGGAAGAGGAAACAAACCATAGAGACAAAACGGAGAACTCCTTTATTTTGTCAAGTTTCAAAGAGCTACTATAAACCATGTTGGATTTAGAGTTCCAAATTCATCTATTTATATAGGAGAGAACGGAGGGAAACAAAATATAAAAACCGCTACTGTAGACGAACGCTTCAACCTAGGAGAACAAAATTTGGTGAGCCAAGTGGGATTTGTGTCCTGATCATTACCACCAAGTATCATCAAGATTGGGTGAACAAATATTTGCTGGTATTTCGGAAACTCGTTATTTCTTAGAAGCTTCTCAACCCATCTCAATGAAAGTGGTTTTCCACAGTCTGTGCCTAGGGCTACTTGAAGAGGAAACAAACCATAGAGACAAACTGAGAACTCCTTTATTTTATCAAGGTTCAAGGAGCTACTACAAACCATGTTGGATTTAGAGTTCCAAATTCATCTATCTATATATGAGAGAACAGAGGGAATCCTAAGTATAAAAGCTGCTACTGTAGACGAACGCATCAACCTAGAAGAACAAAATTTGGGGAGCCAAGTGGGATTTGTGTACTGATCATTACCACCATGTATCATCAAGATTGGGTGAAAAAATCTTTGCTGGTATTTTGGAAACTGGTAATTTCTTGGAAACTTGGCAACCCATCTCAGTGAAAGTGCTTTCCACAGTCTGTGCCTAGGACTACTTGAAGAGGAAACACACCATAAAGACAAAACTGAGAACTCCTTTATTTTATAAACTTTCAAGGAGCTACTACAATCCATGTTGGATTTAGAGTTCCAAATTTTCTATCTATATATGAGAGAACAGAGGGAAACCTAAACATAACAACTGCTACTGTAGACGAACGCATCAACCTAGAAGAACAAAATTTGGTGAGCCAAGTGGGAATTGTGTACTGATCATTACCACCAAGTATCATCAAGATTGGGTGAAAAAATATTTGCTGGTATTTTGGAATCTCGTTATTTCTTAGAAGTTTGGAAACCCATCTCAGTGAAAGTGCTTTCCACAGTCTGTGCCTAGGACAACTTGAAGAGGAAACAAACCATAGAGACAAAACTGAGAACTTTTTTATTTTATCAAGTTTCAAAGAGCTACTACAAACCATGTTGGATTTAGATTTCCAAATTCATCTATCTATATAGGAGAAAACAGAGGGAAACAAAATATAAAAACTGCTACTGTAGACGAAAGCCTCAAACTAGAAGAACAAAATTTGGTGAGCCAAGTGGGATTTGTGTACTGATCATTACCACCAAGTATCATCAAGATTCTGTGAAAAAATATTTGCTGGTATTTCGGAAACTCGTTATTTCTTAGAAGCTTGGCAACCCATCTCAGTGAAAGTGCTTTCCACAGTCTGTGCCTAGGACTGCTTGAAGAGGAAACAAACCATAGAGACAAAACTGAGAACTTTTTATTTTATCAAGTTTCAAAGAGCTACTACAAACCATGTTGGATTTAGAGGTCCAAATTCATCTATCTATATAGGAGAGAACAGAGGGAAACTAAATATAAAAACTGCTACTGTAGACGAAATCCTCAAACTAGAAGAACAAAAATTGGTGAGCCAATTGGGATTTGTGTACTGATCATTACCACCAAGTATCATCAAGTTTGGGTGAAAAAATTTTTGCTGGTATTTCGGAAACTCTTTATTTCTTAGAAGCTTCTCAACTCATCTCAATGAAAGTACATTTCCACAGTCTGTGCCTAGGGCTACTTGAAGAGGAAACAAACCATAGAGACAAAACTGAGAACTCCTTTATTTGTCAAGTTTCAAAGAGCTACTATAAACTATGTTGGATTTAGAGTTCCAAATTCATCTATTTATATAGGAGAGAACAGAGGGAATCAAAATATAAAAACTGCTACTGTAGACGAACGCTTCAACCTAGAAGTACAAAATTTGGTGAGCCAAGTGGGATTTGTGTACTGATCATTACCATCAAGAATCATCAAGATTGGGTGAAAAAATTTTTGCTGGTATTTCGAAAAATCGGAATTTCGTAGAAGCTTGGCAACCCCTCTCAATGAAAGTGCTTTTCCACAGTCTGTGCATAGGGCTACTTGAAGAGGAAACAAACCATAGAGACAAAACTGAGAACTCCTTTATTTTTTCAAGTTTCAAGGAGATACTACAAACCATGTTGTATTTAGAGTTCCAAATTCAACTATCTATATATGAGAGAACAGAGGGAAACCTAACTATAAAAACTGCTACTGTAGACGAACGCATCAAACTAGAAGAACAAAATTTGGTGAGCCAAGTGGGATTTGTGTACTGATCATTACCACCAAGTATCATCAAGATTGGGTGAAAAAATATTTGCTGGTATTTCGGAAACTCGTTATTTCTTAGAAGCTTGGCAACCCATCTCAGTGAAAGTGCTTTCCACAGTCTGTGCCTAGGACTACTTGAAGAGGAAACAAACCATAGAGACAAAACTGAGAATTTTTATTTTTCAAGTTTCAAAGAGCTACTACAAACCATGTTGTATTTAGAGTTCCAAATTAATCTATCTATATAGGAGAGAACAGAGGGAAACTAAATATAAAAACTGCTACTGTAGATGAAAGCTTCAAACTAGAAGAACAAAATTTGGTGAGCCAAGTGGGATTTGTGTACTGATCATTACCACCAAGTATCATCAAGTTTGGGTGAAAAAATATTTGATGGTATTTTGGAAACTCGTTATTTCTTAGAAGCTTCTCAACCCATCTCAATGAAAGTACATTTCCACAGTCTGTGTCTAGGGCTACTGGAAGAGGAAACAAACCATAGAGACAAAACTGAGAACTCCTTTATTTTGTCAAGTTTCAAAGAGCTACTATAAACCATGTTGGATTTAGAGTTCCAAATTTATCTATTTATATAGGAGAGAAGAGGGAAACCTAAATATAAAAACTGCTACTGTAGACGAACGCTTCAACCTAGAAGAACAAAATTTGGTGAGCCAAGTGGGATTTGTGTCCTGATCATTTCCACCAAGTATCATCAAGATTGGGTGAAAAAATATTTGCTGGTATTTCGGAAACTCGTTATTTCTTAGAAGCTTCTCAACCCATCTCAATGAAAGTACATTTCCACAGTCTGTGCCTAGGGCTACTTGAAGAGGAAACAAACCATAGAGAGAAAACTGAGAACTCCTTCATTTTGTCAAGTTTCAAAGAGCTACTACAAACCATGTTGGATTTAGAGTTCCAAAATCATCTATCTATATAGGAGAGAACAGAGGGAAACCTAAATATAAAAACTGCTACTGTAGACGAACGCTTCAACCTAGAAGAACCAAATTTGGTGAGCCAAGTGGGATTTGTGTACTGATCATTACCACCAAGTATCATCAAGATTGGGTGAAAAAATATTTGCTGGTATTTCAGAAACTCGTAATTTCTTAGAAGCTTGGCAACCCCTCTCAATGAAAGTGCTTTTCCACAGACTGTGCCTAGGGCTACTTGAAGAGGAAACAAACCATAGAGAAAAAACTGAGAACTCCTCTATTTTGTCAAGTTTCAAAGAGCTACTACAAACCATGTTGGATTTAGAGTTCCAAATTCATCTATCTATATAGGAGAGAACAGAGGGAAACCTAAATATAAAAACTGCTACTGTAGACGAACGCTTCAACCTAGAAGAACAAAATTTGGTGAGCCAAGTGTGATTTGTGTGCTGATCATTACCACCAAGTATCATCAAGATTGGGTGAAAAAATATTTGCTGGTATTTCGGAAACTCGTAATGTCTTAGAATCTTGGCAACCTCTCTCAATGAAAGTGCTTTTCCCACAGTCTGTGTCAAAGGCTACTTGAAGAGGAAACAAACCATAGAGAAAAACTGAGAACTCCTTTATTTTGTCAAGTTTCAAGGAGCTACTACAAACCATGTTGGATTTAGAGTTCCAAATTCATCTATCTATATATGAGAGAACAGAGGGAAACCTCACTATAAAAACTGCTACTGTAGACGAATGCATCAACCTAGAAGAATAAAATTTGGTGAGCCAAGTGGGATTTGTGTACTGATCATTAGCAACAAGTATCATCAAGATTGGGTGAAAAAATATTTGCTGGTATTTCGGAAACTCGTTATTTCTTAGAAGCTTGGCAACCCATCTCAGTGAAAGTGCTTTCCACAGTCTGTGCCTTGGACTACTTGAAGAGGAAACAAACCATAGAGACAAAACTGAGAACTTTTTTTTTTCAAGTTTCAAAGAGCTACTACAAACCATGTTGGATTTAGAGTTCCAAATTAATCTATCTATATAGGAGAGAACAGAGGGAAACTAAATATAAAAACTGCTACTGTAGATGAAAGCTTCAAACTAGAAGAACAAAATTTGGTGAGCCAAGTGGGATTTGTGTACTGATCATTACCACCAAGTATCATCAAGTTTGGGTGAAAAAATATTTGATGGTATTTCGGAAACTCGTTATTTCTTAGAAGCTTCTCAACCCATCTCAATGAAAGTACATTTCCACAGTCTGTGTCTAGGGCTACTGGAAGAGGAAACAAACCATAGAGACAAAACTGAGAACTCCTTTATTTTGTCAAGTTTCAAAGAGCTACTATAAACCATGTTGGATTTAGAGTTCCAAATTTATCTATTTATATAGGAGAGAAGAGGGAAACCTAAATATAAAAACTGCTACTGTAGACGAACGCTTCAACCTAGAAGAACAAAATTTGGTGAGCCAAGTGGGATTTGTGTCCTGATCATTTCCACCAAGTATCATCAAGATTGGGTGAAAAAATATTTGCTGGTATTTCGGAAACTCGTTATTTCTTAGAAGCTTCTCAACCCATCTCAATGAAAGTACATTTCCACAGTCTGTGCCTAGGGCTACTTGAAGAGGAAACAAACCATAGAGAGAAAACTGAGAACTCCTTCATTTTGTCAAGTTTCAAAGAGCTACTACAAACCATGTTGGATTTAGAGTTCCAAAATCATCTATCTATATAGGAGAGAACAGAGGGAAACCTAAATATAAAAACTGCTACTGTAGACGAACGCTTCAACATAGAAGAACAAAATTTGGTGAGCCAAGTGGGATTTGTGTACTGATCATTACCACCAAGTATCATCAAGATTGGGTGAAAAAATATTTGCTGGTATTTCAGAAACTCGTAATTTCTTAGAATCTTGGCAACCCCTCTCAATGAAAGTGCTTTTCCACAGACTGTGCCTAGGGCTACTTGAAGAGGAAACAAACCATAGAGAAAAAACTGAGAACTCCTTTATTTGGCAAGTTTCAAAGAGCTACTACAAACCATGTTGGATTTAGAGTTCCAAATTCATCTATCTGTATAGGAGAGAACAGAGGGAAACCTAAATATAAAAACTGCTACTGTAGACGAACGCTTCAACCTAGAAGAACAAAATTTGGTGAGCCAAGTGTGATTTGTGTGCTGATCATTACCACCAAGTGTCATCAAGATTGGGTGAAAAAATATTTGCTGGTATTTCGGAAACTCGTAATGTCTTAGAATCTTGCAACCTCTCTCAATGAAAGTGCTTTTCCACAGTCTGTGTCAAAGGCTACTTGAAGAGGAAACAATCCATAGAGACAAAACTGAGAACTCCTTTATTTTGTCAAGTTTCAAGGAGCTACTACAAACCATGTTGGATTTAGAGTTCCAAATTCATCTATCTATATATGAGAGAACAGAGGGAAACCTCACTATAAAAACTGCTACTGTAGACGAATGCATCAACCTAGAAGAATAAAATTTGGTGAGCCAAGTGGGATTTGTGTACTGATCATTAGCAACAAGTATCATCAAGATTGGGTGAAAAAATATTTGCTGGTATTTCGGAAACTCGTTATTTCTTAGAAGCTTGGCAACCCATCTCAGTGAAAGTGCTTTCCACAGTCTGTGCCTTGGACTACTTGAAGAGGAAACAAACCATAGAGACAAAACTGAGAACTTTTTTATTTTACCAAGTTTCAAAGAGCTACTACAAACCATGTTGGATTTAGAGTTCCAAATTCATCTATCTATATAGGAGAAAACAGAGGGAAACAAAATATAAAAACTGCTACTGTAGACGAAAGCCTCAAATTAGAAGAACAAAATTTGGTGAGCCAAGTGGGATTTGTGTACTGATCATTACCACCAAGTATCATCAAGATTCTGTGAAAAAATATTTGCTGGTATTTCAGAAACTCATTATTTCTTAGAAGCTTGGCAACCCATCTCAGTGAAAGTGCTTTCCACAGTCTGTGCCTAGGACTACTTGAAGAGGAAACAAACCATAGAGACAAAACTGAGAACTTTTTTATTTTATCAAGTTTCAAAGAGCTACTACAAACCATGTTGTATTTAGAGGTCCAAATTCATCTATCTATATAGGAGAGAACAGAGGGAAACTAAATATAAAAACTGCTACTGTAGACGAAAGCCTCAAACTAGAAGAACAAAATTTGGTGAGCCAATTGGGATTTGTGTACTGATCATTACCACCAAGTATCATCAAGTTTGGGTGAAAAAATATTTGCTGGTATTTCGGAAACTCGTTATTTCTTAGAAGCTTCTCAACTCATCTCAATGAAAGTACATTTCCACAGTCTGTGCCTAGGGCTACTTGAAGAGGAAACAAACCATAGAGAGAAAACTGAGAACTCCTTCATTTTGTCAAGTTTCAAAGAGCTACTACAAACCATGTTGGATTTAGAGTTCCAAAATCAACTATCTATATAGGAGAGAACAGAGGGAAACCTAAATATAAAAACTGCTACTGTAGACGAACGCTTCAACCTAGAAGAACAAAATTTGGTGAGCCAAGTGGGATTTGTGTGCTGATCATTACCACCAAGTATCATCAAGATTGGGTGAAAAAATATTTGCTGGTATTTCGGAAACTCGTTATTTCTTAGAAGATTCTCAACCCATCTCAATGAAAGTACATTTCCACAGTCTGTGCCTAGGGCTACTTGAAGAGGAAACAAACCATAGAGACAAAACTGAGAACTCCTTTATTTTTTCAAGTTTCAAGGAGCTACTACAAACCATGTTGGATTTAGAGTTCCAAATTCATCTATCTATATATGAGAGAACAGAGGGAAACCTCACTATAAAAACTGCTACTGTAGACGAATGCATCAACCTAGAAGAACAAAATTTGGTGAGCCAAGTGGGAAATGTGTAATGATCATTAGCAACAAGTATCATCAAGATTGGGTGAAAAAATATTTGCTGGTATTTCGGAAACTCGTTATTTCTTAGAAGCTTGGCAACCCATCTCAGTGAAAGTGCTTTCCACAGTCTGTGCCTAGGACTACTTGAAGAGGAAACAAACCATAGAGACAAAACTGAGAACTTTTTTATTTTACCAAGTTTCAAAGAGCTACTACAAACCATGTTGGATTTAGAGTTCCAAATTCATGTATCTATATAGGAGAAAACAGAGGGAAACAAAATATAAAAACTGCTACTGTAGACGAAAGGCTCAAACTAGAAGAACAAAATTTGGTGAGCCAAGTGGGATTTGTGTACTGATCATTACCACCAAGTATCATCAAGATTCTGTGAAAAAATATTTGCTGGTATTTCGGAAACTCGTTATTTCTTAGAAGCTTGGCAACCCATCTCATTGAAAGTGCTTTCCACAGTCTGTGCCTAGGACTACTTGAAGAGGAAACAAACCATAGAGACAAAACTGAGAACTTTTTTATTTTATCAAGTTTCAAAGAGCTACTACAAACCATGTTGGATTTAGAGGTCCAAATTCATCTATCTGTATAGGAGAGAACAGAGGGAAACTAAATATAAAAACTGCTACTGTGGACGAAAGCCTCAAACTAGAAGCACAAAATTTGGTGAGCCAATTGGGATTTGTGTACTGATCATTACCACCAAGTATCATCAAGTTTGGGTGAAAAAATATTTGCTGGTATTTCGGAAACTCGTTATTTCTTAGAAGCTTCTCAACTCATCTCAATGAAAGTACATTTCCACAGTCTGTGCCTAGGGCTACTTGAAGAGGAAACAAACCATAGAGAGAAAACTGATAACTCCTTCATTTTGTCAAGTTTCAAAGAGCTACTACAAACCATGTTGGATTTAGAGTTCCAAAATCAAGTATCTATATAGGAGAGAACAGAGGGAAACCTAAATATAAAAACTGCTTATGTAGACGAACGCTTCAACCTAGAAGAACAAAATTTGGTGAGCCAAGTGGGATTTGTGTACTGATCATTACCACCAAGTATCATCAAGATTGGGTAAAAAATATTTGCTGGTATTTCGGAAACTCGTTATTTCTTAGAAGCTTGGCAACCCCTCTCAATGAAAGTGCTTTTCCACAGTCTGTGCCTAGGGCTACTGGAAGAGGAAACAAGCCATAGAGACAAAACTGAGAACTCCTTTATTTTGTCAAGTTTCAAAGAGCTACTATAAACTATGTTGGATTTAGAGTTCCAAATTCATCTATTTATAAAGGAGAGAACAGAGGGAAACAAAATATAAAAACTGCTACTGTAGACGAACGCTTCAACCTAGAAGTACAAAATTTGGTGAGCCAAGTGGGATTTGTGTACTGATCATTACCATCAAGAATCATCAAGATTGGGTGAAAAAATTTTTGCTGGTATTTCGAAAAATCGGAATTTCGTAGAAGCTTGGCAACCCCTCTCAATGAAACTGCTTTTCCACAGTCTGTGCATAGGGCTACTTGAAGAGGAAACAAACCGTAGAGACAAAACTGAGAACTCCTTTATTTTTTCAAGTTTCAAGGAGATACTACAAACCATGTTGTATTTAGAGTTCCAAATTCAACTATCTATATATGAGAGAACAGAGGGAAACCTAACTATAAAAACTGCTACTGTAGACGAACGCATCAACCTAGAAGAACAAAATTTGGTGAGCCAAGTGGGATTTGTGTACTGATCATTACCACCAAGTATCATCAAGATTGGGTGAAAAAATATTTGCTGGTATTTCGGAAACTCCTTATTTCTTAGAAGTTGGCAACCCATCTCAGTGAAAGTGCTTTCCACAGTCTGTGCCTAGGACTACTTGAAGAGGAAACAAACCATAGAGACAAAACTGAGAATTTTTATTTTATCAAGTTTCAAAGAGCTACTACAAACCATGTTGGATTTAGAGTTCCAAATTCATCTATCTATATAGGAGAGAACAAAGGGAAACTAAATATAAAAACTGCTACTGTAGATGAAAGCTTCAAACTAGAAGAACAAAATTTGGTGAGCCAAGTGGGATTTGTGTACTGATCATTACCACCAAGTATCATCAAGTTTGGGTGAAAAAATATTTGCTGGTATTTCGGAAACTCGTTATTTCTTAGAAGCTTCTCAACCCATCTCAATGAAAGTACATTTCCACAGTCTGTGCCTAGGGCTACTTGAAGAGGAAACAAACCATAGAGAGAAAACTGAGAACTCCTTCATTTTGTCAAGTTGCAAAGAGCTACTACAAACCATGTTGGATTTAGAGTTCCAAAATCATCTATCTATATAGGAGAGAACAGAGGGAAACCTAAATATAAAAACTACTACTGTAGACGAACGCTTCAACCTAGAAGAACAAAATTTGGTGAGCCAAGTGGGATTTGTGTACTGATCATTACCACCAAGTATCATCAAGATTGGGTGAAAAAATATTTGCTGGTATTTCGGAAACTCGTAATTTCTTAGAAGCTTGGCAACCCCTCTCAATGAAAGTGCTTTTCCACAGACTGTGCCTATGGCTACTTGAAGAGGAAACAAACCATAGAGAGAAAACTGAGAACTACTTCATTTTGTCAAGTTTCAAAGAGCTACTACAAACCATGTTGGATTTAGAGTTCCAAAATCATCTATCTATATAGGAGAGAACAGAGGGAAACCTAAATATAAAAACTACTACTGTAGACGAACGCTTCAACCTAGAAGAACAAAATTTGGTGAGCCAATTGGGATTTGTGTACTGATCATTACCACCAAGTATCATCAAGTTTGGGTGAAAAAATATTTGCTGGTATTTCGGAAACTCGTTATTTCTTAGAAGCTTCTCAACTCATCTCAATGAAAGTACATTTCCACAGTCTGTGCCTAGGGCTACTTGAAGAGGAAACAAACCATAGAGAGAAAACTGAGAACTCCTTCATTTTGTCAAGTTTCAAAGAGCTACTACAAACCATGTTGGATTTAGAGTTCCAAAATCAACTATCTATATAGGAGAGAACAGAGGGAAACCTAAATATAAAAACTGCTACTGTAGACGAACGCTTCAACCTAGAAGAACAAAATTTGGTGAGCCAAGTGGGATTTGTGTGCTGATCATTACCACCAAGTATCATCAAGATTGGGTGAAAAAATTTTTGCTGGTATTTCGGAAACTCGTTATTTCTTAGAAGCTTCTCAACCCATCTCAATGAAAGTACATTTCCACAGTCTGTGCCTAGGGCTACTTGAAGAGGAAACAAACCATAGAGACAAAACTGAGAACTCCTTTATTTTTTCAAGTTTCAAAGAGCTACTACAAACCATGTTGGATTTAGAGTTCCAAATTCATCTATCTATATATGAGAGAACAGAGGGAAACCTCACTATAAAAACTGCTACTGTAGACGAATGCATCAACCTAGAAGAACAAAATTTGGTGAGCCAAGTGGGAAATGTGTACTGATCATTAGCAACAAGTATCATCAAGATTGGGTGAAAAAATATTTGCTGGTATTTCGGAAACTCGTTATTTCTTAGAAGCTTGGCAACCCATCTCAGTGAAAGTGCTTTCCACAGTCTGTGCCTAGGACTACTTGAAGAGGAAACAAACCATAGAGACAAAACTGAGAACTTTTTTATTTTACCAAGTTTCAAAGAGCTACTACAAACCATGTTGGATTTAGAGTTCCAAATTCATGTATCTATATAGGAGAAAACAGAGGGAAACAAAATATAAAAACTGCTACTGTAGACGAAAGGCTCAAACTAGAAGAACAAAATTTGGTGAGCCAAGTGGGATTTGTGTACTGATCATTAC
>NW_027516546.1:0-26336 GCF_048772815.1 Callospermophilus lateralis | reverse complement strand
TGATCATTAGCAACAAGTATCATCAAGATTGGGTGAAAAAATATTTGCTGGTATTTCGGAAACTCGTTATTTCTTAGAAGCTTGGCAACCCCTCTCAATGAAAGTGCTTTTCCACAGTCTGTGCCTAGGGATACTTGAAGAGGAAACAAACCATAGAGACAAATCTGAGAACTCCATTATTTTGTCAAGTTTCAAAGAGCTACTACAAACCATGTTGGATTTAGAGTTCCAAATTCATCTATCTATATAGTAGAGAACAGAGAGAAACCTAAATATAAAAACTGCTACTGTACACGAACGCTTCAACCTAGAAGAACTAAATTTGGTGAGCCAAGTGGGATTTTTTTACTGATCATTACCACCAAGTATCAACAAGATTGTGTGAAAAATATTTGCTGGTATTTCGGAAACTCGTTATTTCTTAGAAGCTTGACAACCCATCTCAATGAAAGTGCTTTCCACAGTCTGTGCCTAGGGCTACTTTAAAAGGAAACAAACCATAGAGACAAAACTGAGAACTCCTTTATTTTGCCAAGTTTCAAAGACCTACTACAAACCATGTTGGATTTAGAGTTCCAAATTCATCTATCTATATAGGAGAGAACAGAGGGAAACCTAAATATAAAAACTCCTTCTGTACACGAACGCTTCAACCTTGAAGAACTAAATTTGGTGAGCCAAGTGGGATTTGTGTACTGATCATTAGCAGCAAGTATCATCAAGATTGGGTGAAAAAATATTTGCTGGTATTTCGGTAACTCGTTATTTCTCAGATGCTTGGCAACCCCTCTCAATGAAAGTGCTTTTCCACAGTCTGTGCCTAGGGCTACTTGAAGAGGAAACAAACAATAGAGACAAAAACTGAGAACTCCTTTATTTTGTCAATTTTCAAGGAACTACTACAAAGCATGTTGGATTTAGAGTTCCAAATTCATCTATCTATATGGGAGAGAACAGAGGGAAACCTAAATATAAAAACTGCTACTGTACACGAACACTTCAACCTAGAAGAACTAAATTTGGTGAGCCAAAAGGGATTTGTGTACTGATCATTACCACCAAGTATCATCAAGATTGGGTGAAAAAATATTTGCTAGTATTTCGGAAACTCGTTATTTCTTAGAAGCTTGGCAACCCATCTCAATGAAAGTGCTTTCACAGTCTGTGCCTAGGGCTACTTTAAGAGGAGACAAACCATAGAGACAAAACTGAGAACTCTTTTATTTTGTCAAGTTTCAAAGAGCTACTACAAACCATGTTGGATTTAGAGTTCCAAATTCATCTATCTATATGGGAGAGACAAGAGTGAAACCTAAATATAAAAACTGCTACTGTAGAGGAACGCTTTAACCTAGTAGAACAGAACTTAGTGAGCCAAGTGGGATTTCTGTACTGATCATGACCACCAAGTATCATCAAGATTGGGTGAAAAAATATTTCCTGGAATTTCGGAAACTCGTTATTTCTTAGAAGCTTGGCAACCCCTCTCAATGAAAGTGCTTTTCCACAGTCTGTGCCTAGGGCTACTTGAAGAGGAAACAAACCATAGAGACAAAACTGAGAACTCCTTTATTTTGTCAAGTTTCAAGGAGCTACTACAAAGCATGTTGGATGTAGAGTTCCAAATTCATCTATCTATATGGGAGAGAACAGAGGGAAACCTAAATATAAAAACTGCTACTGTAGATGAACGCTTCAACATAGAAGAACAAAATTTGGTAAGCCAAGTGGGATTTGTGTACTGATCATTACCACAAAGTATCATCAAGATTGGGTGAAAAAATATTTGCTGGTATTTCGGAAACTCGTTATTTCTTAGAAGATTGGCAACCGCTCTCAATGAAAGTGCTTTTCCACAGTCTGTGCCTAGGGCTACTTGAAGAGGAAACAAACCATAGAGACAAATCTGAGAACTCCTTTATTTTGTCAAGTTTCAAAGAGCTAATACAAACCATGTTGGATTTAGAGTTCCAAATTCATCTATTTATATAGGAGAGAACAGAGGGAAACCTAAATATAAAAACTGCTACTGTACACGAACGCTTCAACCTAGAAGAACTAAATTTGGTGAGCCAAGTGGGATTTGTGTACTGATCATTACCACCAAGTATAAACAAGATTTTGTGAAAAAATATTTGCTGGTATTTCGGAAACGCGTTATTTCTTAGAAGCTTGGCAACCCATCTCAATGAAAGTGCTTTCCACAGTCTGTGCCTAGGGCTACTTGAAGAGGAAACAATCCATAGAGACAAAACTGAGAACGCCTTTATTTTGTCAAGTTTCAAAGAGCTACTACAAACCATGTTGGATTTAGCTTTCCAAATTCTTCTATCTATATATGAGAGAACAGAGTGAAACCTAAATATAAAAACTGCTACTGTAGACGAACGCTTCAAACTAGAAGACCAAAATTTGGTGAGCCAAGTGGGATTTGTATACTGATCATTACCACCAAGTATCAACAAGATTGTGTGAAAAAATATTTGCTGGTATTTCGGAAACTCGTTATTTCTTAGAAGCTTGGCAACCCCTCTCAATGAAAGTGCTTTTCCACAGTCTGTGCCTAGTGCTACTTGAAGAGGAAACAAACCATAGAGACAAAACTGAGAACTCCTTTATTTTCTCAAGTTTCAAGGAGCTACTACAAAGCATGTTGGATTTAGAGTTCCAAATTCATCTATCTATATGGGAGAGAACAGAGGGAAACCTAAATATAAAAACTGCTACTGTAGATGAACGCTTCAACATAGAAGAACAAAATTTGGTAAGCCAAGTGGGATTTGTGTACTGATCATTACCACCAAGTATCATCAAGACTGGGTGAAAAAATATTTGCTGGTATTTCGGAAACTCGTTATTTCTTAGAAGCTTGGCAACCCATCTCAATGAAAGTGCTTTCCACAGTCGGTGCCTAGGGCTACTTTAAGAGGAAACAAACCATAGAGACAAATCTGAGAACTCCTTTATTTTGTCAAGTTTCAAAGAGCTACTACAAACCATGTTGGATTTAGAGTTCCAAATTCATCTATCTATATAGGAGAGACAAGAGGGAAACCTAAATATAAAAACTGCTACTGTAGACGAACGCTTCAACCTAGAAGAACAAAATTTAGTGAGCCAATTGGGATTTGTGTACTGATCATTACCACAAAGTATCATCAAGATTGGGTGAAAAAATATTTGCTGGTATTTCAGAAACTCGTTATTTCTTAGAAGATTGGCAACCGGTCTCAATGAAAGTGCTTTTCCACAGTCTGTGCCTAGGGCTACTTGAAGAGGAAACAAACAATAGAGACAAATCTGAGAACTCCTTTATTTTGTCAAGTTTCAACAAGCTACTACAAACCATGTTCGATTTAGAGTTCCAAATTCATCTATCTATATAGGAGAGAACAGAGGGAAACCTAAATATAAAAACTACTACTGTACATGAACGCTTCAACCTAGAAGAACTAAATTTGTTGAGCCAAGTGGGATTTTTGTACTGATCATTACCACGAAGTATCAACAAGATAGTGTGAAAAAATATTTGCTGGTATTTCGGAAACTCGTTATTTCTTAGAAGATTGGCAACCCATCTCAATGAAAGTGCTTTCCACAGTCTCTGCCTAGGGCTACTTGAAGAGAAACAATCCATAGAGACAAAACTGAGAACTCCTTTATTTTGCCAAGATTCAAAGAGCTACTACAAACCATGTTGGATTTAGAGTTCCAAATTGATCTATTTATGGGAGAGAACAGAGGGAAACCTAAATATAAAAACTGCTACTGTAGACGAACGCTTCAACCTAGAAGAACAAAATTTGGTAAGCCAAGTGGGATTTGTGTACTGATCATTACCACCAAGTATCATCAAGATTGGGTCAAAAAATATTTGCAGGTATTTCGAAAACTCGTTGTTTCTTAGAAGCTTGGCAACCCCTCTCAATGAAAGTGCTTTTCCACAGTCTGTGCCTAGGGCTGCTTGAAGAGGAAACAAACCATAGAGACAAATCTGAGAACTCCTTTATTTTGTCAAGTTTCAAAGAGCTACTACAAACCATGTTGGATTTAGAGTTCCAAATTCATCTATCTATATAGGAGAGAACAGAGGGAAACCTAAATATAAAAACTCCTTCTGTACACGAACGCTTCAACCTTGAAGAACTAAATTTGGTGAGCCAAGTGGGATTTGTGTACTGATCATTAGCAGCAAGTATCATCAAGATTGGGTGAAAAAATATTTGCTGGTATTTCGGAAACTCGTTATTTCTCAGATGCTTGGCAACCCCTCTCAATGAAAGTGCTTTTCCACAGTCTGTGCCTAGGGCTACTTGAAGAGGAAACAAACAATAGAGACAAAACTGAGAACTCCTTTATTTTGTCAATTTTCAAGGAACTACTACAAAGCATGTTGGATTTAGAGTTCCAAATTCATCTATCTATATGGGAGAGAACAGAGGGAAACCTAAATATAAAAACTGCTACTGTACACGAACACTTCAACCTAGAAGAACTAAATTTGGTGAGCCAAAAGGGATTTGTGTACTGATCATTACCACCAAGTATCATCAAGATTGGGTGAAAAAATATTTGCTAGTATTTCGGAAACTCGTTATTTCTTAGAAGCTTGGCAACCCATCTCAATGAAAGTGCTTTCACAGTCTGTGCCTAGGGCTACTTTAAGAGGAGACAAACCATAGAGACAAAACTGAGAACTCTTTTATTTTGTCAAGTTTCAAAGAGCTACTACAAACCATGTTGGATTTAGAGTTCCAAATTCATCTATCTATATGGGAGAGACAAGAGTGAAACCTAAATATAAAAACTGCTACTGTAGAAGAACGCTTTAACCTAGTAGAACAGAACTTAGTGAGCCAAGTGGGATTTCTGTACTGATCATGACCACCAAGTATCATCAAGATTGGGTGAAAAAATATTTGCTGGTATTTCGGAAACTCGTTATTTCTTAGAAGCTTGGCAACCCCTCTCAATGAAAGTGCTTTTCCACAGTCTGTGCCTAGGGCTACTTGAAGAGGAAACAAACCATAGAGACAAAACTGAGAACTCCTTTATTTTGTCAAGTTTCAAGGAGCTACTACAAAGCATGTTGGATGTAGAGTTCCAAAATTCATCTATCTATATGGGAGAGAACAGAGGGAAACCTAAATATAAAAACTGCTACTGTAGATGAACGCTTCAACATAGAAGAACAAAATTTGGTAAGCCAAGTGGGATTTGTGTACTGATCATTACCACAAAGTATCATCAAGATTGGGTGAAAAAATATTTGCTGGTATTTCGGAAACTCGTTATTTCTTAGAAGATTGGCAACCGCTCTCAATGAAAGTGCTTTTCCACAGTCTGTGCCTAGGGCTACTTGAAGAGGAAACAAACCATAGAGACAAATCTGAGAACTCCTTTATTTTGTCAAGTTTCAAAGAGCTACTACAAACCATGTTGGATTTAGAGTTCCAAATTCATCTATCTATATAGGAGAGAACAGAGGGAAACCTAAATATAAAAACTGCTACTGTACACGAACGCTTCAACCTAGAAGAACTAAATTTGGTGAGCCAAGTGGGATTTGTGTACTGATCATTACCACCAAGTATAAACAAGATTGTGTGAAAAAATATTTGCTGGTATTTCGGAAACGCGTTATTTCTTAGAAGCTTGGCAACCCATCTCAATGAAAGTGCTTTCCACAGTCTGTGCCTAGGGCTACTTGAAGAGGAAACAATCCATAGAGACAAAACTGAGAACGCCTTTATTTTGTCAAGTTTCAAAGAGCTACTACAAACCATGTTGGATTTAGCTTTCCAAATTCTTCTATCTATATATGAGAGAACAGAGTGAAACCTAAATATAAAAACTGCTACTGTAGACGAACGCTTCAAACTAGAAGACCAAAATTTGGTGAGCAAAGTGGGATTTGTATACTGATCAGTACCACCAAGTATCAACAAGATTGTGTGAAAAAATATTTGCTGGTATTTCGGAAACTCGTTATTTCTTAGAAGCTTGGCAACCCCTCTCAATGAAAGTGCTTTTCCACAGTCTGTGCCTAGTGCTAGTTGAAGAGGAAACAAACCATAGAGACAAAACTGAGAACTCCTTTATTTTCTCAAGTTTCAAGGAGCTACTACAAAGCATGTTGGATTTAGAGTTCCAAATTCATCTATCTATATGGGAGAGAACAGAGGGAAACCTAAATATAAAAACTGCTACTGTAGATGAACGCTTCAACATAGAAGAACAAAATTTGGTAAGCCAAGTGGGATTTGTGTACTGATCATTACCAACAAGTATCATCAAGACTGGGTGAAAAAATATTTGCTGGTATTTCGGAAACTCGTTATTTCTTAGAAGCTTGGCAACCCATCTCAATGAAAGTGCTTTCCACAGTCGGTGCCTAGGGCTACTTTAAGAGGAAACAAACCATAGAGACAAATCTGAGAACTCCTTTATTTTGTCAAGTTTCAAAGAGCTACTACAAACCATGTTGGATTTAGAGTTCCAAATTCATCTATCTATATAGGAGAGACAAGAGGGAAACCTAAATATAAAAACTGCTACTGTAGACGAACGCTTCAACCTAGAAGAACAAAATTTAGTGAGCCAATTGGGATTTGTGTACTGATCATTACCACAAAGTATCATCAAGATTGGGTGAAAAAATATTTGCTGGTATTTCAGAAACTCGTTATTTCTTAGAAGATTGGCAACCGGTCTCAATGAAAGTGCTTTTCCACAGTCTGTGCCTAGGGCTACTTGAAGAGGAAACAAACAATAGAGACAAATCTGAGAACTCCTTTATTTTGTCAAGTTTCAACAAGCTACTACAAACCATGTTCGATTTAGAGTTCCAAATTCATCTATCTATATAGGAGAGAACAGAGGGAAACCTAAATATAAAAACTACTACTGTACATGAACGCTTCAACCTAGAAGAACTAAATTTGGTGAGCCAAGTGGGATTTTTGTACTGATCATTACCACGAAGTATCAACAAGATTGTGTGAAAAAATATTTGTTGGTATTTCGGAAACTCGTTATTTCTTAGAAGATTGGCAACCCATCTCAATGAAAGTGCTTTCCACAGTCTCTGCCTAGGGCTACTTGAAGAGAAACAATCCATAGAGACAAAACTGAGAACTCCTTTATTTTGCCAAGATTCAAAGAGCTACTACAAACCATGTTGGATTTAGAGTTCCAAATTGATCTATTTATGGGAGAGAACAGAGGGAAACCTAAATATAAAAACTGCTACTGTAGACGAACGCTTCAACCTAGAAGAACAAAATTTGGTAAGCCCAGTGGGATTTGTGTACTGATCATTACCACCAAGTATCATCAAGATTGGGTCAAAAAATATTTGCAGGTATTTCGAAAACTCGTTGTTTCTTAGAAGCTTGGCAACCCCTCTCAATGAAAGTGCTTTTCCACAGTCTGTGCCTAGGGCTGCTTGAAGAGGAAACAAACCATAGAGACAAATCTGAGAACTCCTTTATTTTGTCAAGTTTCAAAGAGCTACTACAAACCATGTTGGATTTAGAGTTCCAAATTCATCTACCTATATAGGAGAGAACAGAGAGAAACCTAAATATAAAAACTGATACAGTAGACGAACGCTTCAACCTAGAAGAACAAAATTTGGTGAGGCAAGTGGGATTTGTGTACTGATCACTACCACCAAGTATCATCAAGATTGGGTGAAGAAATATTTGCTGGTATTTCGGAAACTCGTTATTTTTAGAAGCTAGGCAACCAATCTCAATGAAAGTGCTTTCCACAGTCTGTGCCTAGGGCTACTTGAAGAGGAAACAAACCATAGAGACAAAACTGAGAACTCCTTTATTTTGTCAAGTTTCAAAGAGCTACTACAAACCATGTTGGATTTAGACTTCCAAATTCATCTATCTATATAGGAGAGAACAGAGGGAAACCTAAATATAAAAACTGCTACTGTACACGAATGCTTCATCCTAGATGAACAAAAATTGGTTAGCCAAGTGGGATTTGTGCACTGATCATTAGCAACAAGTATCATCAAGATTGGGTGAAAAAATATTTGCTGGTATTTCGGAAACTCGTTATTTCTTAGAAGCTTGGCAACCCCTCTGAATGAAAGTGCTTTTCCACAGTCTGTGCCTAGGGATACTTGAAGAGGAAACAAACCATAGAGACAAATCTGAGAACTCCTTTATTTTGTCAAGTTTCAAAGAGCTACTACAAACCATGTTGGATTTAGAGTTCCAAATTCATCTATCTATATAGTAGAGAACAGAGAGAAACCTAAATATAAAAACTGCTACTGTACACGAACGCTTCAACCTAGAAGAACTAAATTTGGTGAGCCAAGTGGGATTTTTTTACTGATCATTACCACCAAGTATCAACAAGATTGTGTGAAAAATATTTGCTGGTATTTCGGAAACTCGTTATTTCTTAGAAGCTTGACAACCCATCTCAATGAAAGTGCTTTCCACAGTCTGTGCCTAGGGCTACTTTAAAAGGAAACAAACCATAGAGACAAAACTGAGAACTCCTTTATTTTGCCAAGTTTCAAAGACCTACTACAAACCATGTTGGATTTAGAGTTCCAAATTCATCTATCTATATAGGAGAGAACAGAGGGAAACCTAAATATAAAAACTCCTTCTGTACACGAACGCTTCAACCTTGAAGAACTAAATTTGGTGAGCCAAGTGGGATTTGTGTACTGATCATTAGCTGCAAGTATCATCAAGATTGGGTGAAAAAATATTTGCTGGTATTTCGGAAACTCGTTATTTCTCAGATGCTTGGCAACCCCTCTCAATGAAAGTGCTTTTCCACAGTCTGTGCCTAGGGCTACTTGAAGAGGAAACAAACAATAGAGACAAAACTGAGAACTCCTTTATTTTGTCAATTTTCAAGGAACTACTACAAAGCATGTTGGATTTAGAGTTCCAAATTCATCTATCTATATGGGAGAGAACAGAGGGAAACCTAAATATAAAAACTGCTACTGTACACGAACACTTCAACCTAGAAGAACTAAATTTGGTGAGCCAAAAGGGATTTGTGTACTGATCATTACCACCAAGTATCATCAAGATTGGGTGAAAAAATATTTGCTAGTATTTCGGAAACTCGTTATTTCTTAGAAGCTTGGCAACCCATCTCAATGAAAGTGCTTTCACAGTCTGTGCCTAGGGCTACTTTAAGAGGAGACAAACCATAGAGACAAAACTGAGAACTCTTTTATTTTGTCAAGTTTCAAAGAGCTACTACAAACCATGTTGGATTTAGAGTTCCAAATTCATCTATCTATATGGGAGAGACAAGAGTGAAACCTAAATATAAAAACTGCTACTGTAGAAGAACGCTTTAACCTAGTAGAACAGAACTTAGTGAGCCAAGTGGGATTTCTGTACTGATCATGACCACCAAGTATCATCAAGATTGGGTGAAAAAATATTTGCTGGTATTTCGGAAACTCGTTATTTCTTAGAAGCTTGGCAACCCCTCTCAATGAAAGTGCTTTTCCACAGTCTGTGCCTAGGGCTACTTGAAGAGGAAACAAACCATAGAGACAAAACTGAGAACTCCTTTATTTTGTCAAGTTTCAAGGAGCTACTACAAAGCATGTTGGATGTAGAGTTCCAAATTCATCTATCTATATGGGAGAGAACAGAGGGAAACCTAAATATAAAAACTGCTACTGTAGATGAACGCTTCAACATAGAAGAACAAAATTTGGTAAGCCAAGTGGGATTTGTGTACTGATCATTACCACAAAGTATCATCAAGATTGGGTGAAAAAATATTTGCTGGTATTTCGGAAACTCGTTATTTCTTAGAAGATTGGCAACCGCTCTCAATGAAAGTGCTTTTCCACAGTCTGTGCCTAGGGCTACTTGAAGAGGAAACAAACCATAGAGACAAATCTGAGAACTCCTTTATTTTGTCAAGTTTCAAAGAGCTACTACAAACCATGTTGGATTTAGAGTTCCAAATTCATCTATCTATATAGGAGAGAACAGAGGGAAACCTAAATATAAAAACTGCTACTGTACACGAACGCTTCAACCTAGAAGAACTAAATTTGGTGAGCCAAGTGGGATTTGTGTACTGATCATTACCACCAAGTATAAACAAGATTTTGTGAAAAAATATTTGCTGGTATTTCGGAAACGCGTTATTTCTTAGAAGCTTGGCAACCCATCTCAATGAAAGTGCTTTCCACAGTCTGTGCCTAGGGCTACTTGAAGAGGAAACAATCCATAGAGACAAAACTGAGAACGCCTTTATTTTGTCAAGTTTCAAAGGGCTACTACAAACCATGTTGGATTTAGCTTTCCAAATTCTTCTATCTTATGAGAGAACAGAGTTGGAAAGCCTAAATATAAAAACTGCTACTGTAGACGAACGCTTCAACCTAGTAGAACAGAATTTAGTGAGCCAAGTGGGATTTCTGTACTGATCATGACCACCAAGTATCATCAAGATTGGGTGAAAAAATATTTGCTGGTATTTCGGAAACTCGTTATTTCTTAGAAGCTTGGGAACCCCTCTCAATGAAAGTGCTTTTCCACAGTCTGTGCCTAGGGCTACTTGAAGAGGAAACAAACCATAGAGACAAATCTGAGAACTCCTTTATTTTGTCAAGTTTCAAAGAGCTACAACAAACCATGTTGGATTTAGTGTTCCAAATACATCTATCTATATAGGAGAGAACAAAGAGAAACCTAAATATAAAAACTGCTACTGTAGACAAACGCTTCAACCTAGAAGACCAAAATTTGGTGAGTCAAGTGGGATTTGTATCCTGATCATTACCACCAAGTATCATCAAGATTGGGTGAAAAAATATTCGCTGGTATTTCGGAAACTCGTTATTTCTTAGAAGCTTGGCAACCCCTCTCAATGAAAGTGCTTTTCCACAGTCTGTGCCTAGGGCTACTTGAAGAGGAAACAAACCATAGAGACAAATCTGTGAACCTCTTTATTTTGTCAAGTTTCAAAGAGCTACTACAAACCATGTTGGATTTAGAGTTCCAAATTCATCTATCTATATAGGAGAGAACAGAGGGAAACCTAAATATAAAAACTGCTAATGTACACGAACGCTTCAACCTAGAAGAACTAAATTTGGTGAGCCAAGTGGGATTTGTGTACTGATCATTACCACGAAGTATCAACAAGATTGTGTGAAAAAATATTTGCTGGTATTTCGGAAACTCGTTATTTCTTAGAAGCTTGGCAACCCATCTCAATGAAAGTGCTTTCCACAGTCTGTGCCTAGGGCTAATTGAAGAGGAAACAATCCATACAGACAAAACTGAGAACTCCTTTATTTTGTCAGGTTTCAAAGAGCTACTACAAACCATGTTGGATTTAGAGTTCCAAATTCATCTATCTATATATGAGAGAACAGAGTGAAACCTAAATATAAAAACTGCTACTGTAGACGAACGCTTCAACCTAGAAGAACAAAATTTGTTGAGCCAAGTGGGATTTGTGTACTGATCATGACCACTAAGTATGATCAAGATTGGGTGAAAAAATATTTGCTGGTATTTCGGAAACTCGTTATTTCTTAGAAGCTTGGGAACCCCTCTCAATGAAAGTGCTTTTCCACAGTCTGTGCCTAGGGCTACTTGAAGAGGAAACAATCCAGAGAGACAAATCAGAGAACTCCTTTATTTTGTCAAGTTTCAAAGAGCTACTACAAACCATGTTGGATTTAGAGTTCCAAATTCATCTATCTATATAAGAGAGAACAGAGAGAAACCTAAATATAAAAACTGCTACTGTAGTCGAACGCTTCAAACTAGAAGACCAAAATTTGGTGAGCCAAGTGGGATTTGTATACTGATCATTACCACCAAGTATCAACAAGATTGTGTGAAAAAATATTCGCTGGTATTTCGGAACTCGTTATTTCTTAGAAGCTTGGCAACCCCTCTCAATGAAAGTGCTTTTCCACAGTCTGTGCCTAGTGCTACTTGAAGAGGAAACAAACCATAGAGACAAAAATGAGAACTCCTTTATTTTCTCAAGTTTCAAGGAGCTACTACAAAGCATGTTGGATTTAGAGTTCCAAATTCATCTATCTATATGGGAGAGAACAGAGGGAAACCTAAATATAAAAACTGCTACTGTAGATGAACGCTTCAACATAGAAGAACAAAATTTGGTAAGCCAAGTGGGATTCGTGTACTGATCATTACCACCAAGTATCATCAAGATTGGGTGAAAAAATATTTGCTGGTATTTCGGAAACTCGTTATTTCTTAGAAGCTTGGCAACCCATCTCAATGAAAGTGCTTTCCACAGTCGGTGCCTAGGGCTACTTTAAGAGGAAACAAACCATAGAGACAAATCTGAGAACTCCTTTATTTTGTCAAGTTTCAAAGAGCTACTACAAACCATGTTGGATTTAGAGTTCCAAATTCATCTATCTATATAGGAGAGACAAGAGGGAAACCTAAATATAAAAACTGCTACTGTAGACGAACGCTTCAACCTAGAAGAACAAAATTTAGTGAGCCAATTGGGATTTGTGTACTGATCATTACCACAAAGTATCATCAAGATTGGGTGAAAAATATTTGCTGGTATTTCAGAAACTCGTTATTTCTTAGAAGATTGGCAACCGGTCTCAATGAAAGTGCTTTTCCACAGTCTGTGCCTAGGGCTACTTGAAGAGGAAACAAACAATAGAGACAAATATGAGAACTCCTTTATTTTGTCAAGTTTCAACAAGCTACTACAAACCATGTTCGATTTAGAGTTCCAAATTCATCTATCTATATAGGAGAGAACAGAGGGAAACCTAAATATAAAAACAACTACTGTACATGAACGCTTCAACCTAGAAGAACTAAATTTGGTGAGCCAAGTGGGATTTTTGTACTGATCATTACCACGAAGTATCAACAAGATTGTGTGAAAAAATATTTGCTGGTATTTCGGAAACTCGTTATTTCTTAGAAGCTTGGCAACCCATCTCAATGAAAGTGCTTTCCACAGTCTCTGCCTAGGGCTACTTGAAGAGAAACAATCCATAGAGACAAAACTGAGAACTCCTTTATTTTGCCAAGATTCAAAGAGCTACTACAAACCATGTTGGATTTAGAGTTCCAAATTGATCTATTTATGGGAGAGAACAGAGGGAAACCTAAATATAAAAACTGCTACTGTAGACGAACGCTTCAACCTAGAAGAACAAAATTTGGTAAGCCAAGTGGGATTTGTGTACTGATCATTACCACCAAGTATCATCAAGATTGGGTCAAAAAATATTTGCTGGTATTTCGAAAACTCGTTGTTTCTTAGAAGCTTGGCAACTCCTCTCAATGAAAGTGCTTTTCCACAGTCTGTGCCTAGGGCTGCTTGAAGAGGAAACAAACCATAGAGACAAATCTGAGAACTCCTTTATTTTGTCATGTTTCAAAGAGCTACTACAAACCATGTTGGATTTAGAGTTCCAAATTCATCTACCTATATAGGAGAGAACAGAGAGAAACCTAAATATAAAAACTGATACAGTAGACGAACGCTTCAACCTAGAAGAACAAAATTTGGTGAGGCAAGTGGGATTTGTGTACTGATCACTACTACCAAGTATCATCAAGATTGGGTGAAGAAATATTTGCTGGTATTTCGGAAACTCGTTATTTTTAGAAGCTAGGCAACCAATCTCAATGAAAGTGCTTTCCACAGTCTGTGCCTAGGGCTACTTGAAGAGGAAACAAACCATAGAGACAAAACTGAGAACTCCTTTATTTTGTCAAGTTTCAAAGAGCTACTACAAACCATGTTGGATTTAGACTTCCAAATTCATCTATCTATGTAGGAGAGAACAGAGGGAAACCTAAATATAAAAACTGCTACTGTAGCTAAACGCTTCACCATAGAAGAACAAAATTTGGTAAGCCAAGTGGGATTTGTGTACTGATCATTACCACCAAGTATCATCAAGATTGGGTGAAAAAATATTTGCTGGTATTTCGGAAACTCGTTATTTCTTAGAAGCTTGGCAACCCCTCTCAATGAAAGTGCTTTTCCACAGAATGTGCCTAGGGCTACTTGAAGAGGAAACAAACCATAGAGACAAATCTGAGAACTCCTTTATTTTGTCAAGTTTCAAAGAGCTACTACAAACCATGTTGGATTTAGAGTTCCAAATTCATCTATCTATATAGTAGAGAACAGAGAGAAACCTAAATATAAAAACTGCTACTGTACACGAACGCTTCAACCTAGAAGAACTAAATTTGGTGAGCCAAGTGGGATTTTTTTACTGATCATTACCACCAAGTATCAACAAGATTGTGTGAAAAATATTTGCTGGTATTTCGGAAACTCGTTATTTCTTAGAAGCTTGACAACCCATCTCAATGAAAGTGCTTTCCACAGTCTGTGCCTAGGGCTACTTTAAAAGGAAACAAACCATAGAGACAAAACTGAGAACTCCTTTATTTTGCCAAGTTTCAAAGACCTACTACAAACCATGTTGGATTTAGAGTTCCAAATTCATCTATCTATATAGGAGAGAACAGAGGGAAACCTAAATATAAAAACTCCTTCTGTACACGAACGCTTCAACCTTGAAGAACTAAATTTGGTGAGCCAAGTGGGATTTGTGTACTGATCATTAGCAGCAAGTATCATCAAGATTGGGTGAAAAAATATTTGCTGGTATTTCGGAAACTCGTTATTTCTTAGATGCTTGGCAACCCCTCTCAATGAAAGTGCTTTTCCACAGTCTGTGCCTAGGGCTACTTGAAGAGGAAACAAACAATAGAGAAAAAACTGAGAACTCCTTTATTTTGTCAATTTTCAAGGAGCTACTACAAAGCATGTTGTATTTAGAGTTCCAAATTCATCTATCTATATGGGAGAGAACAGAGGGAAACCTAAATATAAAAACTGCTACTGTACACGAACACTTCAACCTAGAAGAACTAAATTTGGTGAGCCAACAGGGATTTGTGTACTGATCATTATCACCAAGTATCATCAAGATTGGGTGAAAAAATATTTGCTAGTATTTCGGAAACTCGTTATTTCTTAGAAGCTTGGCAACCCATCTCAATGAAAGTGCTTTCACAGTCTGTGCCTAGGGCTACTTTAAGAGGAAACAAACCATAGAGACAAAACTGAGAACTCCTTTATTTTGTCAAGTTTCAAAGAGCTACTACAAACCATGTTGGATTTAGAGTTCCAAATTCATCTATCTATATAGGAGAGAACAGAGGGAAACCTAAATATAAAAACTGCTACTGTAGACGAACGCTTCAACCTAGAAGAACAAAATTTGGTGAGCCAAGTGGGATTTGTGTACTGATCATTAGCAGCAAGTATCATCAAGATTGGGTGAAAAAATATTTGCTGGTATTTCGGAAACTCGTTATTTCTTAGATGCTTGGCAACCCCTCTCAATGAAAGTGCTTTTCCACAGTCTGTGCCCAGGGCTACTTGAAGAGGAAACAAACCATAGAGACAAATCTGAGAACTCCTTTATTTTGTCAAGTTTCAACACGCTACTACAAACCATGTTGGATTTAGAGTTCCAAATTCATCTATCTATATAGGAGAGAACAGAGGGAAACCTAAATATAAAAACTGCTACTATACATGAACGCTTCAACCTAGAAGAACTAAATTTGGTGAGCCAAGTGGGTTTTGTGTACTGATCATTACCACCTAGTATCAACAAGATTGTGTGAAAAAATATTTGCTGGTATTTCGGAAACTCGTTATTTCTTAGAAGCTTGCAACCCATATCAATTAAAGTGCTTTCCACAGTCTCTGCCTAGGGCTACTTGAAAGAGAAACAATCCATAGAGACAAAACTGAGAACTCCTTTATTTTGTCAAGGTTCAAAGAGCTGCTACAAACCATGTTGGATTTAGAGTTCCAAATTGATCTATTTATGGGAGAGACAGAGGGAAACCTAAATATAAAAACTGCTACTGTAGACGAACGCTTCAACCTAGAAGAACAAAATTTGGTGAGCCAAGTGGGATTTGTGTACTGATCATTACCACCAAGTATCATCAAGATTGGGTGAAAAAATATTTGCTGGTATTTCGGAAACTCGTTATTTTTTAGAAGCTTGGCAACCCATCTCAATGAAAGTGCTTTCCACAGTCTGTGCCTAGGGCTACTTTAAGAGGAAACAAACCATAGAGAGAAAACTGAGAACTCCTGTATTTTGTCAAGTTTCAAAGAGCTACTACAAACCATGTTGGATTTAGAGTTCCAAATTCATCTATCTATATAGGAGAGAACAGAGGGTAACCTAAATATAAAAACTGATACTGTAGATGAACGCTTCAACCTAGAAGAACAAAATTTGGTAAGCCAAGTGGGATTTGTGTACTGATCATTACCACCAAGTATCATCAAGATTGGGTCAAAAAATATTTGCTGGTATTTCGGAAACTCGTTATTTCTTAGAAGCTTGGCAACCCCTCTCAATGAAAGTGCTTTTCCACAGTCTGTGCCTAGGGCTACTTGAAGAGGAAACAAACCACAGAGACAAATCTGAGAACTCCTTTATTTTGTCAAGTTTCAAAGAGCTACTACAAACCATGTTGGATTTAGAGTTCCAAATTCATCTACCTATATAGGAGAGAACAGAGAGAAACCTAAATATAAAAACTGCTACTGTAGACGAACGCTTCAACCTAGAAGAACAAACTTTGGTGAGTCAAGTGGGATTTGTGTACTGATCACTACCACCAAGTATCATCAAGATTGGGTGAAGAAATATTTGCTGGTATTTCGGAAACTCGTTATTTCTTAGAAGCTAGGCAACCAATCTCAATGAAATTGCTTTCCACAGTCTGTGCCTAGGGCTACTTGAAGAGGAAACAAACCATAGAGACAAAACTGAGAACTCCTTTATTTTGTCAAGTTTCAAAGAGCTACTACAAACCGTGTTGGATTTAGAGTTCCAAATTCATCTATCTATATTGGAGAGAACAGAGGGAAACCTAAATATAAAAACTGCTACTGTACACGAATGCTTCATCCTAGATGAACAAAAATTGGTTAGCCAAGTGGGATTTGTGTGCTGATCATTACCACCAAGTATCATCAAGTTTGGGTTAAAAAAATATTTGCTGGTATTTCGTAAACTCGATATTTTTTAGAAGCTTGGCAAAGCATCTCAATGAAAGTGCTTTTCCACAGTCTGTTCCTAGCGCTACTTGAAGAGGAAACAAACCAGGGAGACAAAACTGAGAACTACTTTATTTTGTCAAGTTTCAAAGAGCTACTACAAACCATGTTGGATTTAGAGTTCCAAATTCATCTATCTGTATAGGACAGAACAGATTGAAACCTAAATATAAAAACTGCTACTGTACACGAATGCTTCATCCTAGATGAACAAAAATTGGTTATCCAAGTGGTATTTGTGTGCTGATCATTACCACCAAGTATCATCAAGTTTGGGTGAAAAAATATTTGCTGGTATTTCGGAATCTCGATATTTCTTTGAAGCTTGGCAAACCATCTCAATGAAAGTGCTTTTCCACAGTCTGTTCCTAGGGCTACTTGAAGAGGAAACAAACCAGAGAGACAAAACTGAGAACTCCTTTATTTTGTCAGGTTTCAAAGAGCTACTACAAACCATGTTGGATTTAGAGTTCCAAATTCATCTATCTGTATAGGAGAGAACAGAGGGAAACCTAAATATAAAAACTGCTACTGTACACGAACGCTTAAACCTAGAAGAACTAAATTTGGTGAGCCAAGTGGGATTTGTGTACTGATCATTAGCAACAAGTATCATCAAGATTGGGTGAAAAAATATTTGCTGGTATTTCAAAAACTCGTTATTTCTTAGAAGATTGGCAACCCCTCTCAATGAAAGTGCTTTTCCACAGTCTGTGCCTAGGGCTACTTGAAGAGGAAACAAACCATAGAGACAAATCTGAGAACTCCTTTATTTTGTCAAGTTTCAACACGCTACTACAAACCATGTTGGATTTAGAGTTCCAAATTCATCTATCTATATAGGAGAGAACAGAGGGAAACCTAAATATAAAAACTGCTACTGTACATGAACGCTTCAACCTAGAAGAACTAAATTTGGTGAGCCAAGTGGGTTTTGTGTACTGATCATTACCACCAAGTATCAACAAGATTGTGTGAAAAAATATTTGCTGGTATTTCGGAAACTCGTTATTTCTTAGAAGCTTGGCATCCCATCTCAATGAAAGTGCTTTCCACAGTCTCTGCCTAGGGCTACTTGAAGAGAAACAATCCATAGAGACAAAACTGAGAACTCCTTTATTTTGTCAAGTTTCAAAGAGCTGCTACAAACCATGTTGGATTTAGAGTTCCAAATTGATCTATTTATGGGAGAGAACAGAGGGAAACCTAAATATAAAAACTGCTACTGTAGACGAACGCTTCAACCTAGAAGAACAAATTTGGTGAGCCAAGTGGGATTTGTGTACTGATCATTACCACCAAGTATCATCAAGATTGGGTGAAAAATATTTGCTAGTATTTCGGAAACTCGTTATTTCTTAGAAGCTTGGCAACCCATCTCAATGAATGTGCTTTCCACAGTCTGCGCCTAGGGCTACTTTAAGAGGAAACAAACCATAGAGACAAAACTGAGAACTCCTTTATTTTGTCAAGTTTCAAAGAGCTACTACAAACCATGTTGGATTTAGAGTTCCAAATTCATCTATCTATATAGGAGAGAACAGAGGGAAACCTAAATATAAAACTGCTACTGTAGACGAACGCTTCAACCTAGAAGAACAAAATTTGGTGAGCCAAGTGGGATTTGTGTACTGATCATTACCACCAAGTATCATCAAGATTGGGTGAAAAATATTTGCTGGTATTTCGGAAACTCGTTATTTCTTAGAAGATTGGCAACCCCTCTCAATGAAAGTGCTTTTCCACAGTCTGTGCCCAGGGCTACTTGAAGAGGAAACAAACCATAGAGACAAATCTGAGAACTACTTTATTTTGTAAAGTTTCAACACGCTACTACAAACCATGTTGGATTTAGAGTTCCAAATTCATCTATCTATATAGGAGAGAACAGAGGGAAACCTAAATATAAAAACTGCTACTGTACATGAACGCTTCAACCTAGAAGAACTAAATTTGGTGAGCCAAGTGGGTTTTGTGTACTGATCATTACCACCAAGTATCAACAAGATTGTGTGAAAAAATATTTGCTGGTATTTCGGAAACTTGTTATTTCTTAGAAGCTTGCAACCCATCTCAATTAAAGTGCTGTCCACAGTCTCTGCCTAGGGCTACTTGAAGAGAAACAATCCATAGAGACAAAACTGAGAACTCCTTTATTTTGTCAAGGTTCAAAGAGCTGCTACAAACCATGTTGGATTTAGAGTTCCAAATTGATCTATTTATGGGAGAGAACAGAGGGAAACCTAAATATAAAAACTGCTACTGTAGACGAACGCTTCAACCTAGAAAAACAAAATTTGGTGAGCCAAGTGGGATTTGTGTACTGATCATTACCACCAAGTATCATCAAGAATTGGGTGAAAAAATATTTGCTGGTATTTCGGAAACTCGTTATTTTTTAGAAGCTTGGCAACCCATCTCAATGAAAGTGCTTTCCACAGTCTGTGCCTAGGGCTACTTTAAGAGGAAACAAACCATAGAGAGAAAACTGAGAACTCCTTTATTTTGTCAAGTTTCAAAGAGCTACTACAAACCATGTTGGATTTAGAGTTCCAAATTCATCTATCTATATAGGAGAGAACAGAGGGTAACCTAAATATAAAAACTGCTACTGTAGACGAACGCTTCAACCTAGAAGAACAAAATTTGGTAAGCCAAGTGGGATTGTGTACTGATCATTACCACCAAGTATCAACAAGATTGGGTCAAAAAATATTTGCTGGTATTTCGGAAACTCGTTATTTCTTAGAAGATAGGCAACCCCTCTCAATGAAAGTGCTTTTCCACAGTCTGTGCCTAGGGCTACTTGAAGAGGAAACAAACCACAGAGACAAATCTGAGAACTCCTTTATTTTGTCAAGTTTCAAAGAGCTACTACAAACCATGTTGGATTTAGAGTTCCAAATTCATCTACCTATATAGGAGAGAACAGAGAGAAACCTAAATATAAAAACTGCTACTGTAGACGAACGCTTCAACCTAGAAGAACAAACTTTGGTGAGTCAAGTGGGATTTGTGTACTGATCACTACCACCAAGTATCATCAAGATTGGGTGAAGAAATATTTGCTGGTATTTCGGAAACTCGTTATTTCTTAGAAGCTAGGCAACCAATCTCAATTGAAATTGCTTTCCACAGTCTGTGCCTAGGGCTACTTGAAGAGGAAACAAACCATAGAGACAAAACTGAGAACTCCTTTATTTTGTCAAGTTTCAAAGAGCTACTACAAACCGTGTTGGATTTAGAGTTCCAAATTCATCTATCTATATTGGAGAGAACAGAGGAAACCTAAATATAAAACTGCTACTGTACACGAATGCTTCATCCTAGATGAACAAAAATTGGTTAGCCAAGTGGGATTTGTGTGCTGATCATTACCACCAAGTATCATCAAGTTTGGGTTAAAAAATATTTGCTGGTATTTCGTAAACTCGATATTTTTTAGAAGCTTGGCAAAGCATCTCAATGAAAGTGCTTTTCCACAGTCTGTTCCTAGCGCTACTTGAAGAGGAAACAAACCAGGGAGACAAAACTGAGAACTACTTTATTTTGTCAAGTTTCAAAGAGCTACTACAAACCATGTTGGATTTAGAGTTCCAAATTCATCTATCTGTATAGGACAGAACAGATTGAAACCTAAATATAAAAACTGCTACTCTACACGAATGCTTCATCCTAGATGAACAAAATTGGTTAGCCAAGTGGGATTTGTGTGCTGATCATTACCACCAAGTATCATCAAGTTTGGGTGAAAAAATATTTGCTGGTATTTCGGAATCTCGATATTTCTTTGAAGCTTGGCAAACCATCTCAATGAAAGTGCTTTTCCACAGTCTGTTCCTAGGGCTACTTGAAGAGGAAACAAACCAGAGAGACAAAACTGAGAACTCCTTTATTTTGTCAGGTTTCAAAGAGCTACTACAAACCATGTTGGATTTAGAGTTATAAATTCATCTATCTGTATAGGAGAGAACAGAGGGAAACCTAAATATAAAAACTGCTACTGTACACGAACGCTTCAACCTAGAAGAACTAAATTTGGTGAGCCAAGTGGGATTTGTGTACTGATCATTAGCAACAAGTATCATCAAGATTGGGTGAAAAAATATTTGCTGGTATTTCAAAAACTCGTTATTTCTTAGAAGATAGGCAACCCCTCTCAATGAAAGTGCTTTTCCACAGTCTGTGCCTAGGCTACTTGAAAGAGGAAACAAACCATAGAGACAAATCTGAGAACTCCTTTATTTTGTCAAGTTTCAACACGCTACTACAAACCATGTTGGATTTAGAGTTCCAAATTCATCTATCTATATAGGAGAGAACAGACGAAAACCTAAATATAAAAACTGCTACTGTACACGAATGCTTCATCCTAGATGAACAAAAATTGGTTAGCCAAGTGGGATTTGTGTGCTGATCATTACCACCAAGTATCATCAAGTTTGGGTGAAAAAATATTTGCTGGTATTTCGGAAACTCGATATTTTTAAGAAGCTTGGCAAAGCATCTCAATGAAAGTGCTTTTCCACAGTCTGTTCCTAGGGCTACTTGAAGAGGAAACAAACCAGAGAGACAAAACTGAGAACTACTTTATTTTGTCAAGTTTCAAAGAGCTACTACAAACCATGTTGGATTTAGAGTTCCAAATTCATCTATCTGTATAGGAGAGAACAGATTGAAACCTAAATATAAAAACTGCTACTGTAACACGAACGCTTCAACCTAGAAGAACTAAATTTGGTGAGCCAGGTGGGATTTGTGTACTGATCATTACCACCAAGTATCATCAAGATTGGGTGAAAAATATTTGCTGGTATTTCGGAAACTCGTTATTTCTTAGAAGCTTGGCAACCCCTCTCAATGAAAGTGCTTTTCCACAGTCTGTCCTAGGGCTACTTGAAGAGGAAACAAACCATAGAGACAAATCTGAGAACTCCTTTATTTTGTCAAGTTTCAAAGAGCTACTACAAACCATGTTGGATTTAGAGTTCCAAATTCATCTATCTATATAGGAGAGAACAGAGAGAAACCTAAATATAAAAACTGCTACTGTAGACGAACGCTTCAACCTAGAATAACAAAATTTGGTGAGCCAAGTGGGATTTGTGTACTGATCATTACCACCAAGTATCAACAAGATTGTGTGAAAAAATATTTGCTGGGATTTCGGAAAATCGTTATTTCTTAGAAGCTTGACAACCCATCTCAATGAAAGTGCTTTCCACAGTCTGTGCCTAGGGCTACTTGAAGAGGAAACAAACCATAGAGACAAACTGAGAACTCCTTATTTCCCCAAGTTTCAAAGAGCTACTACAAACCATGTTGGATTTAGAGTTCCAAATTCATCTATCTATATAGGAGAGAACAGAGGGAAACCTAAATATAAAAACTCCTACTGTACACGAACGCTTCAACCTAGAAGAACTAAATTTGGTGAGCCAAGTGGGATTTGTGTACTGATCATTAGCAGCAAGTATCATCAAGATTGGGTGAAAAAATATTTGCTGGTATTTCGGAAACTCGTTATTTCTTAGAAGCTTGGCAACCCCTCTCAATGAAAGTGCTTTTCCAGAGTCTGTGCCTAGGGCTACTTGAAGCGGAAACAAACCATAGAGACAAAACTGAGAACTCCTTTATTTTGTCAATTTTCAAGGAGCTACTACAAAGCATGTTGGATTTAGAGTTCCAAATTCATCTATCTATATGGGAGAGAACAGAGGGAAACCTAAATATAAAAACTGCTACTGTACACGAACGCTTCAACCTAGAAGAACTAAATTTGGTGAGCCAAAAGGGATTTTTGTACTGATCATTACCACCAAGTATCATCATGATTGGGTGAAAAAATATTTGCTAGTATTTCGGAAACTCGTTATTTCTTAGAAGCTTGGCAACCCATCTCAATGAAAGTGCTTTCCACAGTCTCTGCCTAGGGCTACTTTAAGAGGAAACAAACCATAGAGACAAAACTGAGAACTCCTTTATTTTGTCAAGTTTCAAAGAGCTACTACAAACCATGTTGGATTTAGAGTTCCAAATTCATCTATCTGTATAGGAGAGAACAGATTGAAACCTAAATATAAAAACTGCTACTGTACACGAACGCTTCAACCTAGAAGAACTAAATTTGGTGAGCCAGGTGGGATTTGTGTACTGATCATTACCACCAAGTATCATCAAGATTGGGTGAAAAAATATTTGCTGGTATTTCGGAAACTCGTTAATTCTTAGAAGCTTGGCAACCCCTCTCAATGAAAGTGCTTTTCCACAGTCTGTCCTAGGGCTACTTGAAGAGGAAACAAACCATAGAGACAAATTTGAGAACTCCTTTATTTTGTCAAGTTTCAAAGAGCTACTACAAACCATGTTGGATTTAGAGTTCCAAATTCATCTATCTATATAGGAGAGAACAGAGAGAAACCTAAATATAAAAACTGCTACTGTAGACGAACGCTTCAACCTAGAATAACAAAATTTGGTGAGCCAAGTGGGATTTGTGTACTGATCATTACCACCAAGTATCAACAAGATTGTGTGAAAAATATTTGCTGGGATTTCGGAAAATCGTTATTTCTTAGAAGCTTGACAACCCATCTCAATGAAAGTGCTTTCCACAGTCTGTGCCTAGGGCTACTTTAAAAGGAAACAAAACCATAGAGACAAAACTGAGAACTCCCTTATTTCGCCAAGTTTCAAAGAGCTACTACAAACCATGTTGGATTTAGAGTTCCAAATTCATCTATCTATATAGGAGAGAACAGAGGGAAACCTAAATATAAAAAACTCCTACTGTACACGAACGCTTCAACTTTGAAGAACTAAATTTGGTGAGCCAAGTGGGATTTGTGTACTGATCATTAGCAGCAAGTATCATCAAGATTGGGTGAAAAAATATTTGCTGGTATTTCGGAAACTCGTTATTTCTTAGAAGCTTGGCAACCCCTCTCAATGAAAGTGCTTTTCCAGAGTCTGTGCCTAGGGCTACTTGAAGCGGAAACAAACCATAGAGACAAAACTGAGAACTCCTTTATTTTGTCAATTTTCAAGGAGCTACTACAAAGCATGTTGGATTTAGAGTTCCAAATTCATCTATCTATATGGGAGAGAACAGAGGGAAACCTAAATATAAAAACTGCTACTGTACACGAACGCTTCAACCTAGAAGAACTAAATTTGGTGAGCCAAAAGGGATTTTTGTACTGATCATTACCACCAAGTATCATCATGATTGGGTGAAAAAATATTTGCTAGTATTTCGGAAACTCGTTATTTCTTAGAAGCTTGGCAACCCATCTCAATGAAAGTGCTTTCCACAGTCTCTGCCTAGGGCTACTTTAAGAGGAAACAAACCATAGAGACAAAACTGAGAACTCCTTTATTTTGTCAAGTTTCAAAGAGCTACTACAAACCATGTTGGATTTAGAGTTCCAAATTCATCTATCTATATAGGAGAGACAAGAGGGAAACCTAAATATAAAAACTGCTACTGAAGACGAACGCTTCAACCTAGAAGAACAAAATTTGGTGAGCCAAGTGGGATTTGTGTACTGATCATTACCACCAAGTATCATCAAGATTGGGTGAAAAAATATTTGCTGGTATTTCGGAAACTCGTTATTTCTTAGAAGATTGGCAACCGCTCTCAATGAAAGTGCTTTTCCACAGTCTGTGCCTAGGGCTACTTGATGAGGAAACAAACCATAGAGACAAATCTGAGAACTCCTTTATTTTGTCAAGTTTCAACAAGCTACTACAAACCATGTTGGATTTAGAGATCCAAATTCATCTATCTATATAGGAGAGAACAGAGGGAAACCTAAATATAAAAACTGCTACTGTACATGAACGCTTCAAACTAGAAGAACTAAATTTGGTGAGCCAAGTGGGATTTGTGTACTGATCATTACCACCAAGTATCAACAAGATTGTGTGAAAAAATATTTGCTGGTATTTCGGAAACTCGTTATTTCTTAGAAGCTTGGCAACCCATCTCAATGAAAGTGCTTTCCACAGTCTCTGCCTAGGGCTACTTGAAGAGAAACAATCCATAAAGACAAAACTGAGAACTCCTTTATTTTGTCAAGTTTCAAAGAGCTACTACAAACCATGTTGGATTTAGAGTTCCAAATTGATCTATTTATGGGAGAGAACAGAGGGAAACCTAAATATAAAAACTGCTACTGTAGACGAACGCTTCAACCTAGAAGAACAAAATTTGGTGAGCCAAGTGGGATTTGTGTACTGATCATTACCACCAAGTATCATCAAGATTGGGTGAATAAATATTTGCTGGTATTTCGGAAACTCGTTGTTTCTTAGAAGCTTGGCAACCCCTCTCAATGAAAGTGCTTTTCCACAGTCTGTGCCTAGGGCTATTTGAAGAGGAAACAAACCATAGAGACAAATCTGAGAACTCCTTTATTTTGTCAAGTTTCAAAGAGCTACTACAAACCATGTTGGATTTAGAGTTCCAAATTCATCTACCTATATAGGAGAGAACAGAGAGAAACCTAAATATAAAACTGCTACTGTAGACGAACACTTCAACATAGAAGAACAAAATTTGGTGAGGCAAGTGGGATTTGTGTACTGATCACTACCACCAAGTATCATCAAGATTGGGTGAAGAAATATTTGCTGGTATTTTGGAAACTCGTTATTTCTTAGAACCTAGGCAACCAATCTCAATGAAAGTGCTTTCCACAGTCTGTGCCTAGGGCTACTTGAAGAGGAAACAAACCATAGAGACAAAACTGAGAACTCCTTTATTTTGTCAAGTTTCAAAGAGCTACTACAAACCATGTTGGATTTAGAGTTCCAAATGCATCTATCTATATAGGAGAGAACAGAGGGAAACCTAAATATAAAAACTCCTACTGTACACGAACGCTTCAACCTTGAAGAACTAAATTTGGTGAGCCAAGTGGGATTTGTGTACTGATCATTAGCAGCAAGTATCATCAAGATTGGGTGAAAAAATATTTGCTGGTAATTCGGAAACTCGTTATTTCTCTAGAAGATTGGCAACCGCTCTCAATGAAAGTGCTTTTCCACAGTCTGTGCCTAGGGCTACTTGAAGAGGAAACAAACCATAGAGACAAATCTGAGAACTCCTTTATTTTGTCAAGTTTCAACAAGCTACTACAAACCATGTTGGATTTAGAGATCCAAAT